>NW_024749657.1:0-37500 GCF_018991925.1 Homarus americanus | reverse complement strand
TACCCCGCCCTTGAGGACGCTGCCTTAACCCCTTGAGTACAATGACATAAGCCCTTGAGGACGCTGCCTTAACCTCTTGGGTGTTATATATATGTATGTTTATATGCTGCCTTTATTGAATATATATATTATATATTATGTTACTTCTTACCAAAGTCAGAAAGTGTTTAGGCTTGTGTAAACACGAAATGTGTGAGGCACGTTGTAACCAAGAACAGAGAATAAATGCCCAGCCAGACCGACCATGTGCTTGTCATTCTCCCATTAAATAACGCAAGATACTACACTGGCGACGAGGATGGGATTCACAAAGTGTTGGTGAAGTCCTTGAAGAGAGGATAGTGACCACTGAAGGGAAGGCTACTCTGAACCTGGAGAATTTAAGTGAAGAGAGCAACCATGGCTGGTGTCAGTGGATACATCGGAAGATTGGGGGAATATGATGCAGACAAGAAAGATTTCACATCATATTGGCAAATGAATTAATGGACGACGGTGGTGATGCTCAGAAGAAGAAAGCCCTTCAAGAGAAAATGAAAGCAATCTTTTTGATAGAGGAAGGAGCTAATGTTTATTCTACTCTGGTTAATCTGCTTACTCCAGACAAACCCAAGGACTCCTCACTGATTCAGATTACCAAGATTCTGAAGCAACATTTTGATCCTGCTCCACTTGAGATCGCTGAAAGTTACAGATTTGGCACCAGAGATAGAGGTAAAGATGAATCAGTAAGTAATTATATAGTAGCTTTGAAGAAGTTATCCATTCACTGTAACTTTGGACAGTTCTTGAACCGAGCTCTAAGAGACAGGTTTGTAATTGGCCTGAATTATGAAAAAATACAGAATAAGTTAATGAACACCACTAACTTAACTTTTGAAAGTGCATGTCAGATAGCTACAAGCATGGAATTGGCCGAGAAAAACACCAGAGAATTTGTTCCCAATGCTGGTAGTGAAACAGTTGGCAGTAGTGGCTCAGTGTGTAAAGTAACTGTAGCTAAAAGGAATAATTATACCACAAAACAAGGAACACATGCTGATTTGAAATGTAAGAGGTGCCGAGGGAAACATGAAAGCTTTTAGTGTAAGTTTAAGAATTCAAAATATTACAATTGTCAACGTATTGGACATATTGCTCCTGCCTGTAGAAGTGATAAAGGTAGAGTATATGCCGTTGAAGGTGGAGAGAAGGACATGAAAAACAGTATTCATGAGAGTGTTAGTAATTTTGGATCTGATAATGATGAGAGTGCCCATGTGTTTACTATTTACGCCAGTCGTGAAGAGAAAGTTAAACATAGGTAAAATGTGGACTTGTGTATTAATGACACACCTGTAACCATGGAAATGGATACTGCAGCTGATTTCTCCATAATGAGTAAAGATATGTATGAGAAACTATTTGCTCATGTGCCTTTAGAAGGCTGAGGTGTCAAGTTGAGAACTTATACTGGAGAGATTTTGAACACAGAAGGTAAATTAGAGTGTAACGTAAAGTACAAAAATCAGAATTTAAAGTTGCCATTAATTATATCTAGTTATGTGAATAGACCAACTTTGTTAGGAAAGAACTGGTCGTGTGAACTTGAGATGGACTGGAAGGAGATATTTAGTGTTAGAATGTGTAACAGTATTCCAGGTCTTGAGAAATTGCTTGAAAAACACAAGATTTTATTTGTAAAGGGACAGGATGGTATAAAGGGTTATGAAGCTCATATCACCATTGACAAAGATGTTACACCCATATATGCTAAGTCCAGACCTGTTCCTTATGCATTGAAAGGTGAGGTTGAGAAGGAATTAGACAGACTTGTGAGTGAGGGAATTATTGTGAAAACCGCCAAGAGCAATTGGGCTGCTCCAATACTAATTGTACCTAAAGCTAATAAATCTGTTAGACTATGTGGTGATTATAAAGTTACCATTAATCAAGCTGTTGAGGATGAGCAATATCCCTTGCCCACATCTCAAGATTTGTTTGCTGCACTAAAAGGTGGAATCATTTTCACTAAGTTAGACTTGTCCCAAGCATATGCTCAGGTCTCTGTTGATGCTGAAAGTCAACAGTACCTTACCATCAACACTCATAAAGGATTGTATAAGTTTAAAAGGTTGCCTTATGGTGTTAAAAGTGCACCAAAGTTATTTCAGTGCATCATGGATAAAATTCTTGGGGGTCTTCCAAATGTGTTATGTTTTCAGGATGATGTCCTTATTGTTGACAGTGACATCCAAAATCATGTCAAAACCCTAGCCACAGTATTCGAAAGATTGTTAGCACATAATTTCAGGCCCAACAAGAGCAAATGTTTATTCCTAGGTAAAGAAGTATCTTATCTTGGCTACAAAGTGAATGCAGAAGGGCTGAGACCTGTAGAAGATAAAGTAAGAGCCATAGTAAATTTTTCTGCTCCAAAAAATGTCAGTGAATTGAAAGCTTTCCTAGGTATGATACAGTTTTATTCAAGGTTCTTGAGTGGACTTTCATCAGTTTTAGCCCCTCTGCATGAACTATTAAAGAAAGGGATACCATGGAAATGGAACAGTGCAACTCAGAAGTCATTTGAAGATTGTAAAGCTGCTCTGTCTAGTACTGATGTTTTGGTCCACTATGATACCAGTAGAACACTAAAGCTTGCTTGTGATGCATCGGGCTATGGATTAGGTGCTGTCATAAGTCACATAATGGATAACGGTGAAGAAAGACCCATTGCATATGCCTCGAGAACTCTTACCCAAAGCGAGAAAAATTATGCACAAATAGAGAAAGAGGCTTTGTCTATCATATTTGGAGTAAAGAAATTTCACCAGTATCTATATGGGAGGAATTTTGTTTTAATAACTGATCACAAGCCTCTCTTGGCAATTTTGGGTCCTAAATCACCTGTTCCTACACTTGCTGCAGCAAGAATGCAGAGATGGGCTTTGATATTGTCGGCATATGACTATGAGATACAGTACAGACGTTCAGATGATCATTCCAATGCAGATGCTTTGTCAAGGTTGCCAGGTAGTGGATCAAATGATGGAGTAGAGCCTAAGGTTTATGCTGTAACCATGATAGCAGAAGATTTTCCAGTCACCTCCGGAATGATTGCTCATGAAACTAGGAAAGATGTTGTATTAGGAAGAGTCCTGGAGTATACACTAAATGGATGGCCAGAGATTTGTCCATCCTTAGACTTTCAACCGTATCATTTAAGGAGATGTCAATTATCAGTAGAACAGGGATGTGTGTTGTGGGGTATGAGGGTGTTAATTCCACAGTGTTTTAGAGGGCAAATTTTGAATGAACTGCATTTTGAACATCCAGGTATATGTGCTATGAAAGCACTGGCCAGAAGTTTTGTGTGGTGGCCTAAACTGGATGGTGAAATAGAAATGATGGTACGTGAGTGCTCTGTTTGTCAGAATGTTAGGAGTATGTCACCCAGCACACCTTTGAAAACCTGGAAATGGCCTACCCGTCCCTTCCAAAGAGTACACATTGACTTCTGTGATAAGGGAACAGACAAATTTCTTGTATTAATTGATAGTCATTCAAAGTGGATTGATGTTAAGCACATGTACAGTACTAATGCTGGTAGCACCATTGATGAATTAAGATTAATATTTGCCGAACATGGAATACCAGAAGAGGTAGTTTCTGACAATGGTCCTCCATTCCAATCATCAGAGTTTAAAAACTTCATGAGACTCAACGGTGTAAAGCATGTACTGACCCCACCCTATCATCCTGCCTCTAATGGTGCAGCTGAGAGATCAGTTAGAATTGTAAAGGAAGCACTTTCCAAGCAGGTAATTCAAGGAACTGTAGGAAAATCAATGAAACACAGACTAGCAAATTTCTTACTCAGATACAGAACCACGCCACATAGTGTGACAGGATGTACTCCTGCAGAGTTAATGGTGAAGAGACAGTTGAGAACAAGATTAAGTTTAATTAAGCCAAGTCTGTTTGAAGTTGTAGAGAGGAAACAAGCTCAACAAAAAATGTATCATGATAAGAGTTCCAGTGAAAGAGTGTTCAAGGTAAATGATAGGGTGAGAGTTAGGAACATGGCTAAAGGTTATGGTACTGTACATGCAAAGTGGATAACTGGTGTCATTGACAAGGTATGTGGATCTAGGACATATTTAGTGAAATGTGGTAACTCTTTGAGATATGTTCATGTGGATCACATCATTCAGGCACATGACGAGATGAATGTAGCACCAGGACATGATGATAAACTTGACACAGTTTCAGATGATGATCATCATCATCAAATCAGTTTGAGCTTTTCCCCATCTAGTTATTATATGTCTTATTGGTGTCACTTATGTTACTTGTATATTATTTGTAATTCGTAACCCATTCCCCAAATATGTAACTGTATATCTTCAGCCTTCTGGTTGCCAAGCTCTTTCAATAAACCGTTAATTATTATTATTATTATTATTATCATCATCATGGTGTCAAAGATGATGGTTCCCAGCATCCACTCACTGTGTCAACTGATTGTAGTGATGATATATCTGTCACTGATAATGCACAGAGTGCAAGTGAAACCCCTGTAAAACTTGATGGAGGGAATAGTCCTAGAAGATCAACCAGAGTTTGGAGACCTGTAATTAAATTAGACTTCTAATTATCTGAATTGTGAACAGGCCTTTCAAAACTGTTTAGTTAGGAAGTTATATTTGTTGTGTTCTATTCCCTTCTTCCCTGCCATATGTAATTCTGTAAGTTTTGTTTATTTAGGATTTGTAGCAGCCATGCTATCTTTTGAAAGGGAGAAATAGTGTTATATATATATGTATGTTTATATGCTGCCTTTATTGAATATATATATATATATATATATATATATATATATTATATATTATGTTACTTCTTACCAAAGTCAGAAAGTGTTTAGGCTTGTGTAAACACGAAATGTGTTAGGCACGTTGTAACCAAGAACAGAGAATAAATGCCCAGTCAGACCGACCATGTGCTTGTCATTCTCCCATTAAATAACGCAAGATACTACATTGGGTACGATGACATAAACCCATGAGTTTGATTTGTAAACCCTTTGAGTATGATGACCTTGTTACTTAAGGGAGTAACTCATCGTATTCAACGAGTTAATGGTATATACAGTATTAATGGTCTAATTGTATCAAGGCATTCTAATATGACTGAGACAAAACAAACACACACACATACACGACTACTACTATGCTGTCACTCGGAATCGAGTATGACGATCATCCAACTATGATACAATGATATGAGTTATTAAAGATGTCACCTTCTTTTGTGAGCTCTAAGGTGACTCGAGAGGCCGATACGGGATCGGCAGATTTAATAAATGTTTTCTGGTAAAAAATTTCATGTACTACATTTGGAACCTTTCTCAATGAAAGCAAATAACACACTCTTGGCTGGATAAAAACACTGAAATCATACTAGTTTCGGATGGCTACTCCTTGGTAGCCATAGAAAACCATGAGGTGCTGGCACACTGTTAACCGTCATATATACCTTTACATGTACGTCAGCCTATGCATTCACATTTATTCCTGTTGCAGAAGAAATATACGAACCGACCATCAAACAGACACTACTGCAGCTCTTCATCGGTGTTCTCACACAACTGTCCTACCTGTCATACATATCTCAATGTTCAATACTTTTATTTCCCATTGAGGAACAGTGTCGTGTTGCTGTGTCAAGATTGGTGTTTTAGTTCAAGGTTACTATATGGCTCCTGATTACTGTGAAGTGACATGTCGTTCTCTTAAACCTTTGCCAACAATCAACGGTTTGCATTAAATTGGAATAAAACCTCAGAACTTGTAAGGTTCCAGCCAGTAATTAAATTCACTAAACTCAACATAATTTCTGACAGATTAAAATTTATTTATGTAAATGAAACCAAGCTTTCAGATTTAAACTCTGACCTTTTATTTGATTTATCATCAGAAATTGTCATACCTAGTTTTGCCATGCCTATTGCTCTTATATTGTCATCAGTGTTAGTGTTATTTTGAAGCTGTAAAAGAGTTTCTAAGAAATTCACTGTGCACACTGCACATTTCAGAAAGGCACTGAAAGCCAAACTTGCTGAATTCAAACTTGCTTTTACAAATTCCTTAGTTTAGCGACATCACATATTTTATAATGCTGTAACATGGTCAGGCGTAAACAGGGCTTTTCTGCATGGATACTACTGTACACAGCGTGGGACTCTGGGTAGTCACCGAACAATGTAATAGCATTTGTCAACATAAAGACAGTTGTGGTCACGGCTGTGATAAAGACCAACCAGGGAGTGTAGCACTGTGATTTTTAGGTAAATCAGTTCATAGTGTCATCAGTGTCCGCAGAAGAGGCTGTAAATAACTTAAAGTGAATACATATTGGCAATCAAGCTGGTAAGGACCACTGCCAGCCTATTCGTGCCATAGGTGCCACAGAGACTTTAAATTTTATTTTGTTTGTGTGCTTTCTCAAAGACTGAAACTGTGTCTATAGTATACACCGCTCACAGGGAGATACAGTGTACACGGTGAGAGTTCATAGTGTCATCAGTGACTGCGGAAGATATAAATAACTTAAGGTGAGCGCTAACTAGCAAGCAAACTGGAAAAGCACCGTGCCAGCTGAAACCAAGTCGAGTTATAGGTGCCACAGAGACTTTAAATTTTATTTTGTTAGTGTGCTTTCTCAAGGACTGAAACCGTGCCTACAATACACCATTCACAGGGAGATACAGTGTACACAGTCGCAGACGACAACTCTATAGGCAACAGAGAGTAGCTCAGTACTGTTCTTTTTCTCTCTTTACTTTTTTGAAATAGGTGTAGATCTATACACAGTCTGCACCCCCACAACAACAACAACCATGAGTTTGATATGTGATTACTGCAGGGAGACGTCGGATATGGAGGATACAGGCCTGACTAATGCAACGTTTAGGAAATTACTAACTGCCGTAAAGCATGATGGATGTTGCTGGTATTGCCCTGGCTGCATAGTCAAGGTGAATGAGGCGATTGCAAGCCATAAGGGAACGAGTTCTCTGGGGACGAAGATATATGAAGCTGGAGCCCTGCTGGTTGCCAAACTGGAGCAAGTTGGGAAAGAGCTCCTTGCTAAGACTGAGGAAGTAGCCGATAGAATGGAGGTGGTTGCTAAGAGGAGTTATGCTGACATATTAGGAGGGCCACGGGAGGAGGCGGGGAGTAATGCAAGATCAGAACAGGTTCTACAGCAGATTGGGACTCTGAAGAAGTGTGTCGAAGAAATGAAAATTAACTGTTAGGGGAGAGGAGGAACACCAGGATCGTTTCCAGCGCAGGGACACTGTAATAGCTTTTGGAGTCCCAGAGAGCCAGGCGGAGGAAACTGTGAATAAGGTAACACACGATAAGATGCTGTTTCAAAAAATTTGTACAGAGGTTCTGAAAATTCCATCAACCTCTCAGGATGTGAGGAGGCTGGGACAAAAGCAGGGGGATAAACCTCGTCACCTCAGGATCACACTAGCGAGCGGGAAAGAGAAATGGCAGGTTATTCAACAGGCAAAAAACTTAGCAAGGAGCGAAGCATTTCGGGATGTATTCATTCACCCAGATCACACGGTAATACAGAGGGAACAGCACAAGAAGCTCCTGCAGGACTTGAAGCAGAAGAGGGAGGAGTCAAGGAAGAACGGGGACGGGTGTACATGGGTTATACTCAGGGGGAGGGTGGTGGAAGCAAGTGTGCCGACACAGGGCCAGGGGACAGCAATGCACCCTCCACCCGCTCTAACCCCCACCCGGGAGGCGGCACCAGCTCAACCTACCGGACAGGAGGAGGCGAGCGCCGTGTAAACAATTACATTTCTAACCATACCCTGCAAAATACAGAGTACTTAGCAAATGCTGCAGCTTCTGAGAATGGGGGGGGGGGGGCGTTACCGAGAACAAATTCTGGCTTGAATGTCATGGACACTAATACTGACACGTTTCTCGATAAGAGAGAGGAGTTTGAAACACTACCAAGAGTACACCAACCAGATATCGTAGGAGTTGTAGAACTGTTGTACAAGAACAGGAGAATCGACAGAGGAATGTGAGTTCAGTATTGCTGGATATGACTCATTTACGAACCTTTCTCAAGAAACTTGCAAGAGGGGTGTGGTTATCTATGCTAGGCAAGACCTTAGAGCCAGCCAGGCGAGGGTACAGGGAGAGGATGTTTTTGAAGAGTCCAAGTGATGTAAAATTGAATTAAAGGGAGGGGACTTACTTATCGTCGGGTGTATCTACAGATCCCCAAACTGTGGCCGACAAAATCAAAGGAACTTAAGAACCTTAATAAACAACGCGGCAATGCTGAACCCCAGCCACCTCCTTATCATGGGGAACTTTAGCTATGGCGACATCGACTGGAGAAACGAGTCCACCCCAAATGACTTGAAAGACCCTGCTACTCTTTTTGTAGAAACTCCGAGAGACAATTTTCTGTTCCAACATGTTAGAGACACGACACATTACATAGGGGAGCAAACACCCAAGCCACTTGACCTCATTATAACAAACGAGGAGGGTATGGTGGCCAAACTGGAACACCTTGCCCCAGTTGGCACCAGTCACTACATAGTGTTGTCATTCAGATTTAACTGTTACCTAGTACAGGATAAGGCCAGGCCAAGGTGCAAATATTACAAGGGAAATTACAATGGGATGAGGGAAAAGATGAGTGGTATCAACTGGCCTGTCTCATTAAAGTACAAGAACGCGGACACTACGCTGAATATCATAACTAGTAAAGTGACCCATTTGATCGATAAATATATACCCAAGACCAAACCCAGTGCTTCTAGGAATACGAGGGGATCCCTACACATGAACCATGCGGCGGTCGACAAAATTAAGAAGAAAACCCAGAAATTCAAGACGTGGGTTGGGTCAAATGATGAGCAAGACAGGAGGATGTATGCAAGAGCCAGAAACCAAGCAAAGACAGAGTGTAGGAGGGCTGAAAAGGAGTTCCAGAGGCTGGTTTCAAGCGAGGTCAGGTCAAACCCAAAGGCGTTTTACCGCTATGCAAAGTCGAAATTGAAAACGCGAGTAGGAGTATCAGACCTAAGGCTTGTGGATGGTATTTACGCAGATTCTGACCAGGATAAAGCTGAGGCATTGAACAGCTTCTTTTCTTCGGTGTTCACAAGAGAGGGTGCAACTAACCTTCCTGCGTTTGAGGACAGACGGTTCGACACAGCACTGACCCACATTGTGTTCCAGCACTGACCCACATTGTGTTCACAGAAGAGGGTATTGGAAATAAACTGTCCAGGCTAAAGGTCCATAAGAGTCCCGGCCCTGACATGGTGCATCCTAGAGTGCTAAGAGAGTTGTGCAACGAGCTTGCAGAGCCCCTGAAGATCCTGTTTTGTAAATGCCTGGATGAACAAATGGTCCCCAGTGAATGGAAAGTGGCTTATGTGAGTCCTATCTTCAAGAAGGGCGATCGACCCTCCACGAACAACTATAGACCAGTGAGCCTGACCAGCATAATATGTAAGGTACTTGAGAGTATTATCAGAGATGCCGCAATGGAACATCTAATACGAAATAATCTAGTAAAGGATTGCCAACAAGGTTTTATGCCGGGGCGCTCCTGCTTAACACAATTGCTCAAGGTGTTGGATATTTGGACCCATATTCTGGAACGGGCTGGTAATATCGACAATATTTACCTAGATTTTGCCAAGGCTTTCTACAGCGTATCCCATGAAAGGCTGAAAATCAAACTGGAAGGGTACGGAATTCGGAGAAATGTCCTTGCATGGATAGAAGACTTTCTACATGACCGCAAGCAGTGTGTGGTGATTAATGACACGAAATCTTCATCCATATCTGTCACAAGTGGGGTACCACAGGGCAGTGTATTGGGCCCGCTGTTGTTTGTTTGTTTCATAAATGACATGCCTGACGTTGTACACTCCTCCATACAACTGTTTGCCGATGACGCTAAGTTATTTCGGGGAAATAAGAACCAAGCTGACTGTGAAAAGCTGCAGAAAGACCTCTGTGGACTCCAGGAATGGTCAAAGGAATGGCTGCTGAGATTCAATGTCACGAAGTGTAAGAGGATGCACCTGGGGAGTACCAACGGCAAGGAGGCATATCATATGTCCCAACGGGATGAAGAAACTGCACTAGTTGAGACTGAATGTGAGAAGGACCTAGGTGTGTATGTTGACAATGAGCTGAAGTTCTCGGGCCATTGCGAGAAGACGGTAAACCAGGTAAATAAATTATTGGGTCTTATAAGAAGGTCGTTCAGATATCTAGACAGTCCGTCCCTCGTAACGATCTTCAAGAGTGAAGTGCTTCCCCATCTGTCACCCCGTCTGGTCCCCGAGATATGCTAGGGACTGTCAGTTGGTTGTAAATGTTCAAAGGAGGGCCACCAGACTGGTGCCTGCACTTCGGCACCTCAGCTACCCTGAGAGATTGGAGCGCCTGAACTTGCCTACCTTATATTACAGACGGGCAAGGGGGGACCTAGTTGAGGTGTATAAGCATCTCAGGGGGCACTACTCAGTCGAGTGTCCTTACTTGGAGCTGGAGGACGCTCTCCCCACAAGGGGTCACAGTTCAAGATTGAAGAAGCTGCAAGTCCAGAAAACTGTGAGGGCAAACTTTTTCGGAGTGAGGGTTGTAAACTCTTGGAACAATCTACCAGAGAGTGTTGTGACGGCACCGAGTGCGAGCTCTTTCAAGACAAGACTTGACCAACACTGGAGCGGGTTCAGGTACATTCAGGAGCCGATGCATGCCCAGTATTTGCCAACAGTGCGTGACACAGACGTGACCGATCTCCCGGGCGGCTAGCGAGCCGATCTTTTGGTGAAGAGGATAAATGAAAAGGAAAAGTAATCAGAGACGTGACCGATCGTCCAAGCGGCTAACGAGCCGATGAGTGGCGAAGAGGATAAAAGTAAAAAGTACTGTACTTGTATGTATTCGGGCTATATGCAAATCGTGTTTATTTACGACAGACTACAGTACTCGGATTCATCAACATATCTTCTTGTGTTTTACACCGGAGTTCATAGATTTGAATCAGTATTTCCTATCACTTTGGAAGGTGACATTCAGATCACCACCACTCCCCAGTTAAACCTATAGTTTAAGCATTTAACTCACCGGCGAGACAGCCAGACTAAGAATAACCACAACACCGCCTAGAAGTGTGACTGACGGCTCCAACCCTGACCCTACTATAGATTACATCATCTCTTAACCCTATGTTAGTTAATCCGTACATAAACCCAGCAGACTGTGATATTTTTTTTAATAAATAGAAAGTGTTTACTTTGGGCATCAACACTGAAGTTAAGACAAACATAGTGTACTTGTTACTCCTAGACAAGAGTGAAGTTTCAGTGCAGTGACCAGCCTTCACTGCAGTTCGTGACAGTGGTGAACATCAGGGCCGGATTTACCAATAGGCCAAGTAGGCCATTGGCATAGGGCTCACCGGTATCTGGGGCCCACTGAAACTAATTTGTCGTGCAGCGTGCTAGCGTGTAACCTTGTTGCAAGTGTACACCGAGTATTTCATTATAAAATATTTTCACAACCATAAGGGCCCCTGTACAATAAGTATAGGGCCCGGAGTATGGGGCCCCTGTACAATAAGTATAGGCCCGCAGTCGTCTTCAATTGGTGGGCCATGGGGTGGTTCTCAGGTGTGCCACGGACTAGGCCCTATAGTAAAATGAAGAAAATAAGATAAAAAAAAAATATATATATATATACATTTTTTAAATGTCCGTGTCCCACCATCGATCTATCTATCTATCTATTTATCTATCTATCTATACATACATATATACTAAAGAGAGAGAGAGAGAGAGAGAGAGAGAGAGAGAGAGAGAGAATAAAGTTCAAGAAACCTTCAGCGCCTTGACGTGTGAAGGACAGGATCGTTTCACGTTCAGTATGTGTCAGGGTTACTGTTGGTTTGCTGACAGCTCGCTCAGCCAGTCAGTATCTTCTCAGCCTCAGCTCAGTAATATTTTCTATTGTGTACGCGGCACTCATTATTTACTAATGATATTTTACATGTTGCATTAAATGGACTTCAGTGTTATATTACGTGTGTTTTTGTTTCTATTTTTTGTGACATTGGTATCTCTTATAGACTTACACTATTTTTTTGCTTACAGATTATTCTTGGGGATTCTCATGAGATAAATATGTCGTCCCTGAAAAAAATCAGAGTGGCTCACAAAAGAGAAAGTTAAAAGCAGCCAAAGCTGCTCAACTGCAATCACTTCCAAAGCTGACAACATTTTTTGAACCAAAAGGAGATTCAGAGCCAAGTACCAGTGACAGTAAACTCCCAGGGGATGACACAGTAGATGTTCACTTTCATGATTCAGATGACGAAGCGAGGTCAGCTGAGTCACAGTCACAGAGATTAAGTAAATCAGCACCTACAGCAATGGAAGTACCACCTGTGACTGAAGCTTCATCCGATTCACCTCAGTTGACTTATAAGAAACATTCTGTGGAACAAGGTGTCAAGGTTGATTTGTGTGTATCAAGTGATCCAGCTGACTGGCTGACAATTGATGATAAACTGATTGAGTATTTACTAAATCATCCTCTTGATCTAAATTGTGAATAGGTTGACTTCTCAAGATCTGCAAGAAGTGAAAATGTGGGTGAAAAGGAAAGAGTTTGACATGTGCCCAAATCCTTGTTTACACGTCAAATGGCAAATGATGAAAAAGTTAAAAGGGAATGGCTTGTGTATTCTCCAAAAACTGGAGATGTATTTTGTGTTCCATGCAAGCTATTCAGCAAGCAAGTCTCATTGTTTACTAGTGGGTTTAGCGACTGGAAAAACTGCCAGCGTAGAGTTGCTGAACATGAAAGTAGCAAAGAGCATAAAATCTCAGTTACTACTTGGGGTGTGAGGGCAATTACAGCAAGGCCTAATTGATTCCACTTTGGCTTTGCAAGTAGAATTGGAGAGAAAATACTGGAAATAACTTCTATTGCGCATAGTTGAAACACTAAAATTTTTAACATCTTCCTCTCAGAGGTAGTGATGAAAGAATAGGCTCTAGCAACAATGTGAATTACCTTGGAGTACTTGAACTACTGGCAAAATTTGACCCTTTTCTTGGACAGCATCTGGAGAAGTATGGTGCTGTAGGTAGTGGAAAGACTTCATATCTCTCAAAAACGATTTGTGAGGAAATGGTCAATCTGATGGTTGAAGAAATTCACTCAATTATCATAAGTGAAGTAAAATAAGCCAAATATTATTCAGTTAGTGTAGATTCCACACCGGATGTTAGTCATACTAACCAACTTACATTCATAGTTCGTTATGCCAAACCTGATGGCAAACCTGTTAACGATTTCTAAAGTTCATAGACATACATGAGCATGGTGCAGAGAGCATAGCCTCAACTGTTGTACAGTTAATTAAAGATGTTGGTCTTGATTTGAGTGACCTGAGAGGGCAGAGTTATGACAATGCTGCCAATATGTCAGGCATTTACACTGGTCTCCAAGCCAGAATAAAGGCTATGAATCCCCTGGCATATTATGTCCCTTGTGCAGGTCACTCCTTGAACCTTGTAGGAACATCAGCTGCCAGCAGTTGCCTTGGGTCTGTTTCATATTCCAGATTTTTGCAAGCCTTATACAACTTCTTCTCAGCCTCCACATATAGATGGGATCACTTGAAAACTTCACTACCTGCTGAAGGGATTGTAGTGAAATCCCTTTCAGAAACTCGCTGGAGTGCGAGGGCTAATGCTGTTAAAGCAGTGTTTTTACATTACCTTGAGATAAAGTCAGCACTGGAGAACATATGTTCTGACAGTAGACAAACTATGGCCACAAAGCTTGAAGGTGAAGGCCTCATAAGACAAATGGAAGCATTTGAAACAGCACTTCTTACTGTAATATGGTATAAAATCCTAACAAGGTTTAATGCAACCAGTTTATCACTTCAAAAAGTTGAGATCAACCTTCTGTCAGTTGTGAAACTGTATGAGAGTTTGATCTCCTTCGTCTCAGAAATGAGACAGGGTCAGTTTGATGAAATAGAAGATCAGGCTAGGGCTCTTGCTGAGCCTGTCTACACAGAGACAACAAAAAGAACAAAAAAGAGAAAACATTTCTTTGATGAATCAGTTGGCACCGAAACTCAACTTGATCCACGTGAGAAGTTCAAGGTGGACAATTTCTACGTCATATTAAATTGCCTTAGGAATGAATTAGAGCACAGAGTGAATGCCAACTCAGAAATAAAGAAGCTGTTTAGCTTCTTAACGGAGTATGACAGTGTGAAATATGATGATCTCAAAGCCCAACTGGAATTGGTTGTCAGTAACTATTCCAGTGACCTGGAAGCATCTGTTCTAGATGAGTTTTTGCAATTTAAAGACATTTTGTCTTCTGAATCTGACAGGTCAGTGACAAACATCTCCACTTTGCTGAGGTCCAAAGACGGTATTTTGACAACTGCCTTTCCAAACATTAGTATCTTTGTAAGAATTTTCCTTACCATCCCCATTACAAATTGTGAAGGAGAGAGGTCTTTCTCTACTCTATCTAGGGTCTATCATGGGACAAACAAGTTTAAACTCACTTTCATTATTATGCATTGAATCTGGCCTCCTACAATCCCTTGACACAAACAGTATCATTGACAAATTTTCCCTGAAAAAAGTAGGAAGAAGTTATTTTGAAATTCACACAGTTTGCTGTACTTCATGTGCTTGCAAAATTGATTATGCTTCAAGTTAATTGTATTTCTTTCATTATTCCCATATATAAGATGTACATGATATAGAACAGTGGTTCTCAACCTTGTTTGCCCCATGCACCCCTTTCACCATATGTCAGAATGTCATTCCCCCCTCCTTTCCAAGATTGTCTGCCTCAAAAAGTGCATTCCAAATAATATGCATATAATACTGAAAATCCTTTATTTTTTCCATATTAGTATCAGTTTTGCCCACCCTGAAAACCTGAGGGGGGGAAATTCCCCCCTGGTTGAGAACCCCTGATATAGAACGTTGGTGGTACAGCGGTAAAGCGCATAACTCTCACTAATATGCCAAGGGTTCGAGCCTCGGCCAGGACGCACGTGAGAAGGGTGATATCCAATGTGACCCTACCAAAACACCACAGGTTCCCCGGTCCTCGGTTTCCTCCTGGATAAACCGCCCAAACGGCTAGTCAGCTGATAAGTGGCGAATGTGATAAAAAATATATGTACGGTTGCCTCAAAAACTAATTTGATTAAAAGTAATGTGTCACATTGTGTTGAAATTCTTATTTCTTACATTATAATATTGTGATATTATGTAATATTTGATGACATTTGGCCATTGCAAAATAATTACAGTAAAAAAAATAAATAAAAAAATAAATAATATATATATATATATATATATATATATATATATATATATATATATATATATATATATATATATATATATATATATATATATATATATATATATATATATATATATATATATATATAAATATATATATATATATATATATATATATATATATATATATATATATATATATATATATATATATATATATATATATAATGGGTAATAAGAAACATACCAACTATTTCTATAAATTTGAATTTTATTGAGTTGGCCTAGGGCCCTGATGATAATCAGCTGTTCTTACAAACCCAGAGAATTCTCAACCACAATGTCACATTTAAGTGTTGCAAGGTGGATAACCAATTACCCTTACCCTGAACATGATGATGATGTTGCAGATGTGGTGGTGGTGGTGGTGGTGGTGGTGATGGTGGTGGTAATGGTGGTCGAAGTGACGAAATAACTAAGTGAAGAACATGATTTTCCTGCTCCTCTTATTGGCTAGTTGTTCTGGGACGCAGCGCCGCAAGCAAGCTTATTGGTTAACGTGTGTGAGTGAGTGAGTGAGTGTGTCTGTGTGTGTGTGTGTGTGTGAGTGAGGATGGCAGAGTCACAGACGACGCGTGTGTCAGCTCATCAACTACTTGTATGTAAGGCTGTACACTTGCTGAGCAAGATGATCCCTCGTGTACACAACTTCTGTCTACTAAAGGTAATGTGTACACAACTACTGTCTACTAAAGGTAATGTGTACACAACTACTGTCTACTGAAGGTCATGTGTACACAACTACTGTCTACTGAAGGTCATGTGTACACAACTGTCTGATTAGTTAGGTTTTATTAACATTACAGAAGATGTATATGGTGAATTTATGGTTGTTATGGACACTCATTAATAACGCATGACAAAGGAACTTAGTACACAAGAACATATAAATGAAGGAGGACGCTGGAGTAGGTTTATAGGCCTGTACTGGGCAGTCCTGTTTACAACTGGCCTTTATCACTCATATATCCGCACATCCTATGCATTTGAAGCTTCCCAGTGAGTTACAGTTAATGATGACGATTGGTATTGTGTTTCACTCATCCACTGTATAATATCCAAACGCCTAAATATGAATTTGTCTAATTTAAAACCATTGCTACGAGTTCGTTCCTATTGATATTGAAACAGTTTATGTAGCCAGACAAAATACAGATACAGAGTTGATAATAAAAATAATATTGACATGGCTGAGCCAATTATGTCACCTTGGTTTAACCCTGACATCTATTTACACATTTATACACCTTGATCATATCACCCCTAATTTTACGTCTTTCGATGAGTGCAAATTCAGATGCTTTAGTCTTACTCTATTCTAAAGGTTCCGAATGCCCTGGATTAGTCCTGTCATTCTCCTCCTCCTCTGTATACTTTCTAGGGAATCGATATCTATTCTGTAGCACAGTGACCAAAACTGGACCGCATAATCCAAGTGAGGTCTCATATACGTGAGACATAGGTTAAGAATGACCTTGCTTGTACTGTTGCTAACACGCCCTTGTTTTAAGAACATAAGAAATATACTACGGACGGGCAAGGGGGGACCTAGTTGAGGTGTATAAGCATCTCAGGGGCACTACTTAGTTGAGTGTCCTTACTTGGAGCTGGCGGACGCTCGCCCCACAAGGGGTCACAGCTCAAGATTGAAGAAGCCGCAAGTCAGAAAACCGTGAGGGAAAACTTTTTCGGAGTGAGGGTTGTAAACTCTTGGAACAATCTACCAGAGAGTGTTGTGACGGCACCAAGACAAGACTTGACCAACACTGGAGCGGGTTCAGGGACATTCAGGAGCCGGTGCATACCTAGTATTTGCCAACAGTGCGTGACAGAGACGTGACCGATCGCCCGGGCGGCTAGCGAGACGATCTTTTGGTGAAGAAGACAAATGAAAAGGAAAAGTAATCAGAGTCGTGACAGATCGCCCAAGCGGCAAACAAGCGGATCAGTGGCGAAGATTATAAAAGGAAATAAGAATGGAGGAAACTGCAGTGGGCCTATTGGCCCATACTGGTAAGCCCCGTTTACACCCGACCCCTTTCGCTCATACGAGTATATCCATCCAAACTATGTTTGAAGCTATTCAACTCATCCACTACTCTATTTCCAAACCAATGTTTACACATCTTGCGCCTAAATCTTTGTTTTCTATAATTTAAAACCATTGTACGAGTTCGCTCCTGGACGATAGAAAGTGGTAGTAACTCTCGACAGGAGCTGCCATGCACAGTAGGGTGTCATACGGAGGCGAATTTTTTTTTTTTGAGTTTGAAAAATCGGCCCATGGTATTAATGATGTAGTTCTATGTGCAGAATCATGTGATATCTTCAGATTTGAAAAGTTTTCATTTTTTGCTTGGTAAATTTTAACTTGAAATCTTATGAAAATTCAGTATTCCCACCCTTTTACCAACACCACTAAATAGCTTATTTAAAGTAAAGTAAATGTATCAGGTTAATTTATTAGGATGAAAATGATCCAGAATAGTGAAACGAATGATCTTGACACATTTATTAAATTTAATATTCCTTTAGAAAACAAAATCATCAAATACAAAAACCGGTTTTACTACTACGACCCGGTGTTGCTGCACACCATAGAGAACATGTCTTTCTTGCTTCTGTTTCTACTCATCACCTCCTGCTGACCACCTGAGCTCGGATGTAGCCTTCCCTCCTTCCCTCCTCTCCTGGCTGTACACGTGACTGCTGGCCTCGCTCACTTGCTGTACACAACACTCTATACTCTGGGTGTGCGAGGGCCAGGCAGGGACATGCATGGGGTTGTCCAGGAAAGCTCTGACTTGAACATTGGTGAGGAAGACTCACTGCCAACCTGGATGTTATCCAGATCTATGAGATCAGTGAGGGTCTTGGCACCTAGATTGACTTCAGGAGTCTTCCTGACCCTGAAGGAATCGTCACCAACTGATTCGTCATGCCCAGATCCTCTCATAAGTCTCATATCCAAGATCTTTTTGACTGCCACTCTTCTCTCCTCCTCATCCTTACTGCAGAGCATTGTCTGCAGAACTGCCTCAGGATGAGCATACCAGGAAGATCTCCTCACAGTCTGCTCCACAATCTGGAACAACCTTCCTTGGCCCCACACATTTCCTCTCAGGAGCTCAAGCTGGAAAGAAAGGGCATACCTCAGACCTTCGGAGAACCATTGGCTGAAGCCTTGGTGTTGAACCAATTTGGCAAGTAGACACTCACGATAAGATTGGACAATAAGTCTCCAGGTTGTTAAGCTGGTTCCCTTTCAGTTTATGATGAGCGACCCCAGGTGCAGAACCTGAGAGCCGTTGTGAGCCACCTAGAATGTGAGACTGGACCTATCTGCAGGTAAACAAGTCTATCAGGCATGACCCCAGTTTTGATGGCACTGCAAATCATGTAACCATAGTACTGGTCAGTACTCAGGTCGTCAATGACAGTATGTGCAAGCTCAACGAGTGGAGGGCCAACTGTGATTTTTTCAAAGCTCGGATTTATTTCTAACTCAGTGGCAGAGCCCAGCATCTTGCCAAGAGGACCAGACCATCTGTTGTTTGAAAGAGTCTTGCCATCCAGCTCCTGGATCAGATGTCTGAGTGGCAACTCGTTGGTGTGGAGGTCACAAACAATCCAGACCAGCTTCCTCCCAATCTTCCGCTCTATCCACTGTATGACCCCCCTTGCCACCCTGTGTTCGTGTTGGTGCTGTCCCCTCCAATGGCCTGCAGGGTCTGGTCTACATTCCTCTCTCTGAGCCAGTTCTGTATCTGCCACTATCTCAGCTGGTTTCCTGATGTCATCTTTCTCTGGGTGAAAGTACACAAATACTTCCCTCCTGGTTCACTGCAGCAGGGGAGTAGTGTTCCTCCTTCACCATGGCAGGGAACAACTTGTCAGAATCTCCAACTTTCATGAACACTTTAGTGTCATCCCATCTCCCATCAAAGAACAAACAATTGATTCCATTTTCTCTTATCCCCTTATCAAACTCCTCTTCTAGGTTACTGACAAGTTTCTCCTGAGCTCTCCTTACTTTGTTATGATCTATCACCAGGTGAACATCAACAGGTGTTATCAAACCACCGTCAACCCAGGCAGCTGTTGCTATCTCTGCAGTTTCTCTGAGAGCAGTGTGGTGTCGCATGCTGGCCAGAGCTATGCTCAGGATATCTTTCCTATTTCGAATCTTATGCCTGGAAGGTTTGGGATCATTATTTTCTGGGTTGGGACAAAGTCACCATTCTCCTGGTCAGCACTCGGATCAACCATGGGAAGTCATTAAACTCTGAATCAAGCGACTCAATGCTTTTTACCTCACCCTGGGCCTTCTCAAGTCTCTTTTCCTCGGCAACTCTTCTCCTCTTCTACCTACCTGTCTCTCTGGCAGCCTCCTGTCTCTTGGACTCCGGAATATCGGCTAAATCATAGAGAGCCCCTATGCCTTAAGTCTTCTCTCTCTGTGCTTTGACAAATGCCAGTTCGATCACAGGAATCTTCAGTTCACGCTTGCAAATACAGAAGATGTGGGCCTCGGATTTACAGTCACGATCGCATCCAAACTCATGACAGAGAACAATTGGGCACTTGCAAGTAATTATGTCAAATAACTGGTCCAGTTGCTTGGCAAAGCTGTCCTTAACTGCAAGTTTTCCTCTCCCAAGAGAGATATCTCTTGCCTTTTCCCAACTGGCTAGCAGTCTCACTAATCTTCTTCTGACTTGTTATGACTGGAGGTTTGAACTGAGCGTTAGCCAGAGTGTACTGTGCCAAGACAGCTTTGGTCATATCACTGGCAATGTCTTTGTTTGTGTAAGTTCTTTGGTTCTTTCACTGATTTGCCTGATTAAAACACCGCTGTCTAAAGCATCTTTCTCAATGTAAACCTCCGGCTTCAGGAGCTCTCCCAGACCAAGATAAGTGACGAGATGGCTGGATTTTGGTTCCTCGTCCTGGCTAAGCAGCATCGCCGTATTTATCCAACTTATAAATGCATCAAGTCAAAACGAAAAAATATTGTTAATTGGGTTGTTAAGGAATGAAGTCAGAAAGCAATGTTCACTATTTAATTGTAATGCACTAATGCAGCTGTACGTTAGATTTTCGATAAATTTCACGCTAAAATTTACCTAGCAAAAGGTTGCAAAATATTGAAACTGAAATTATTTTCTGTTTATATACACTAAAATCTACCAAAAAAGTGATGGGCCATTAGTTTTAGCTGATCTTCCCTCCTATGACACACCCTAATGCACAGGCCAACCAGCCTATTGCAGACTCCTTATTTTCTTATGTTCTTATTTTATGTTCTTAACATAGGTTGGTTAGATATACGAGCGATAGGGGTTGGGTGTAAACGGGACTGTCCAATATGGTCCAAAAAGCCGACTGCAGTTTCCTCCATTCTTATGTTATGTTACTGGGCCTGATGCAGTTTCCTCCATTTTTATGTTCTTACCAGTTCATTTACTACTCCAGTACCCACCCCGCCATGGTATCGTTTCGTGGGCAGTATTTATATCTACTCGGGTGATTTTTTATATTTAATTCATAAAAGAGATTAAAAGTAGGATATAAGAAAGTCAGGTGTGGTTATTGAAGGTCAGGTGTGGTTATTGAAGGTCAGGTGTGGTCTTGGAAGGTCAGGTGTGGTCATGGAAGGTCAGGTGTGGTTATGGAACGTCAAGTGTGGCCATGGAAAGTCAGGTGTGGCTATTGAAGGTCAGGAGTGGTCATGGAAGGTCAGGTGTGGTTATGGAAGGTCAGGTTTGGTCTTGGAAGGTCAGGTATGGTCTTGGAAGTTCATGTGTTGTCATGGAACGTCAAGTGTGGTCATGGAAGGTCAGGTGCGGTCTTGGAAGTTCAGGTGTGGTCTTGGAAGGTAAGATGTGGTCTTGGAAGGTCAGGTGTGGTCTTGGAAGGTTAGGTGTGGTCATGGAAGGTCAGGTGTGGTCATGGAAGGTCGGATGGGATCATAGATGGTCAGGTGTGGTCTTGGAAGGTTAGGTGTGGTTATGGAAGGTCAGGTGTGGTTATGGAAGGCCAGGCATGGTTATGGAAGGTTAAGTATGGTCATGGAAGTTCAGGAGTGGTCTTGGAAGGTCAGATGACTGGCACTGAAGAAAGACTTATAAATGATTGGCACTAAATATTGATGGTTGGCGCTGAAGAACGACCTATTGATCAAGGAATTCTTTATATTTCAATTGTTCACCACACGACACAGGCAGTGACCAACATCAAGACTTCTACTGTACTACCTTATAAAAACATGAGTTATACCAGTAATCAACATATACAGTATATATATTGAGAAGTGTCCATGACCAGAAATGGCATTAGTTCACATGAAGAATAACTATAATAATGCAACCTACCTGTGTTAAATTTGGTTAAAGTTAGGTTAGATTATGCTTAGGGTTAGGTTAGGTTCGGTTAGTGTTACATTATGGTATAGGTTAGGTTAGATTAGGTTAGGTTAAGTTAGGTTAGAGTGGTTAATCTTAAGGTAGTTTGAAAAGCATATACTCAATTACCCAGCCAGAGTCAAACATCACAATTCACGTCAATAAATCCAGTTCACTTATCAATTGTGTTCGTTGAAAAAGCTTTCACAGTTTACTGGAGGAATATTTATTATTAAGTTGGAGGTGTGTGCAGACGATAGTAATCTTTATGCCAGCAACTCAGACCTCCATTCCTTGATGAGAACTATTCACTGAATTGACTAAAGTCAGGACCTGGTTAATATTTAATAAACTGACCTTGAACCTTGAGAAAACCCACTACACGATCTTTCACAGAAGGAAAATCTTACCCCCATGAATCCGTTGGTTAATCCCACAATTAACCGGGTTGTTCACATATATTAGATATTGGGGTTTTAGTAACGAGACCCAATTGAAGTTCCTTGTTTTATTATAAAAGGATTATGTCTATAATTCCTTTGTGTAGATCAACCGTAAGTTCCACTATTTATGAGTGAACGAGAAAGAGGACGGCGTTTATGTAATATAAACGTTGATCACGTCTGTTAGATGTTAGTTGATCTGAGTGACTGAGCAAGGAGCGTCGCTGGTGCGTGCTTACATAGATGCTGACATATGGGCTTGTCCGTCTTGGGAAAGCTACCGTTCACGTGTTCAACTCATGTCTCACTCACAGGCAGTGGAAAGTTACAGGGTGGTGAATCTGAATATAATATCAGATGTATTGACCCATTTATATAATATGTTCTGTTGATGAGACAGGGGCCCATTACAACGCTCGGTCACCTACCATCCGAGCTCCGTGAGGCCTAACTAAGCTCACAGAGTACAGTACATCCTAGACAACCCGAACCATGCTATAAACAGATGTGTAGACACTAAGCTAGGGAATTTACTACTGTAGGGGACTTAAACTTTCGTGTCTTACGAGTTAATATGTTATGAACAACGTTCATTTTGGATGACACTGCCTTATAATAACAAAACAAAAACATAATTGCCAAAATTAACATAATTGAGGGAATTGCAAGGCTTGGTATGGCAAATTCCCGTGATAGATCAAATGGCAAATTATTACTCAAATCAGCAAAATGTCTCTTTCAAGAATGCTAAAGCTTTTGATTTCTCTGAAACAATTTGAATATCCTTTATAGTGAAATTCATGACAGGAAGTTGAATTAAAGCAGACTTGAGTTTCATATTTAAAGCAAAGTGCTGATGAGTAGGCAGGGTCCGTAATGTACCACAAGTGATTTCACAGTAATCCGGAGCCTTGTAATGCCCTTTCATAACTAGCTGCTTTAACACCATCATGGCATTTTAAAATAACAGTAGTAAGATTTGGAAAGAACAAGTACTGCACATTGTGAAGATGAGCGTGAAACACAGTTTTGAGACTAACTGGCCCATAACTGCATTGCGCAAGAGCTGTGAGTACATTTGGTTGTATGACTGCCAATTCACATATTCCCTCTGCAGCAGGAATAAACGCGAACATGTAGGCTGGACATACGTGTAGGTGTGGATAAGGCGACTTACACCGTGACAGCACCTTAGGATCTTCTATTGACAATAAAGAATAATCTTCATCTATTAGGAAAAGTTCTTTAGGCCTATCCAGAGTATACAGTGTGTCGTTTACAAACCAGGGGAAGGGTTCTAAATGCCATGCATTAAACTGATGTTGCCCTCGCATAGGAATGTGGACCAGGATAGCATTGTGCGTGAGAGTCGACTCCAACAGTGGGTAATAATATTCAACCTCATTGTCATTAAAAATAGGAGTTAATTGATACTGCAACTTGGCTATCTGTAAAGCATCAAGAAGCGTCTGCACAGGCACAAGCTTTGTGTCCACACGTCCTATCCCCGCATCTACAATGCTGTCAATTAGTTCATTTTTAGAGGTTACAATCTTTTGAACTGAAATTTCCGCAGCATGCAAATATTCTGAGAAATAAAGGAGCCATTCTAACGTCGGGACTGTGTTCTGTAACCTATTAACAATCCTCGAAACTTGGTTAGACTCCGATATTATTGCATTAACCTTTAATTCTAAAGCAGTAATCGCATGAAAGGTTTGAGAAACAACACGATTCTGTTGAGATACAGCTTGAACGACAATGTTCATTCGGTCCCCCAATTTAGCTACATCATCGGCGTGGCCGTGCCAAACAAAATGCTTTGGATAAGACCCACAAAATTAAAGAGACCCCATTTTCGTCGTGTCTGAGAATGCATTTCTTTAGCAAAATCCATTTGAGATGCTGGTAAATTCTTCCCAACATCGACGAGAAGCTTGCGAAGGTTCTGGAGACGAAAGTGTAGAAGGTCAATAGTTTGTGAAACTATCGTCGATTCATTAGAAGCTGCGCTGAGACCATGAAAGATGTCCAATGCCGATTGTAGTTGGGCGTCGACGTTGTCCATCTGACGCGGAAGCTGGAGCAGTGGATGGAGTTCATACTTGAAGTTCACCACGTCCTCAACTATGAGAATACGTCTGAGAGGTGCAACTAGTGCACCAGGTTTGAGGACTGATGTGGACATGTCTGTCAACACAACGGTGCAACAACACAGTAGAAGCAACACAGTGATGTTCCAAGCCATTCTGTAAGAGATTACACTGTTTAACATCTACTTGCTGTAAAGGCCTGGGACTTAGGGATAGAAATCCCTTACCAGACTAATCAGGTTCTTAATAAACTAAAGTCAAGGACCATGGTTTTCTGATGAATGACAAACACCTGTTTGAGATTGACATCTCTTTACTATAAAAAAATATAACAAAATCCTGACACCACTCAACAAACATCAAATAAAAATTATGGGAGTCAAACAATTAATGCAGTCAATAGTTAATGGAGTTAAACAATTAAGGGAAGCAAACAATTAAAGGAACCAAACAATTAATGGGAGTCGGCAATTAATGGAATCAAACAATTAATGGAATCAAACAATTAATGGAATCAAACAATTAATGGGAGTCAACAACTGATAGAATCGAACAATAAAGGGGAGTCAGCAATTAATGGAATCAAACAACCATAGAATCAAACAATGAACATATATTTCCTACGGCAGTGGTATACTGTCAAAAAGAACCCTTAAAACTGTAATTAGGAAAGAACTTATTGATGAGTTTGACGCAAGTAGACAAGTGCAAACAGGCACTAGTCGATCCATAGGTTACCATGATGAGATGTATCAAGTGAAACATGTATATGGAGCAAGTAACACGATCACTAGATTACAAGATGTTGTAACCGCTAGATTAAGGTTAGGATATAAGTAACTTTGGCAGTATGTTCCTCAAGCAGATGTAAACAAAACTAAATGTAAAGTGTGTGGCCATACATATGGGAACACACTTGAACACTACGTCCTCGACTGTGTGAAGATAGAACCTTTTAGGGACAGGTCCAAGCACACTGTGTGTGTGAAATGGCACAACACTTCATCTCTAATGGCAAGATAGCCGACATATTAAGATTGTATCCACTTTTTTGCACTTAGTAACTATATCAGTTCTCATGTACAGAACCAAATACGCAATGTGCTTGAATACCACTCACGTAAATGTGAATAACAAAGTGTGAGGCCAGACATGCTGCCTCAAACGCCTGTACTCACGCATTTGTGAATAAGTTACCCTTTATGTATAGAACTAAACAAATAATGTAAATGAAATACTGTGTAACATTCAGTGCCATAATATCCTGACAACGGGGGTTAGTTATTATGACCCTTTGTAAACCCTACTCTGTAATCCTTTTGTGCTACCGCTCACAGGATGAGTGTGGGGTGCACAATAAAGTAGCTGCTGTAAGCGGCAAAATAAAAAATAAAAATCATTATTAACAACAACCACACTGTGAAACATAACTCCAAGGCCTGTCCCAGGGTATAGCACTGGCGCCTGTAACAACTGCTGTTGTGGTCGGTTACACTCCGACACGAGGCAGGTCTGGGGTCCTCGGCCCACGAGGTAGAGTGGAGCCGATTAATCATGCCGAATCAGCGCCATCACTCCTATATTGACCACTGCTGGGTATCCACCGGCTCCGAGCGACCAGTGGGTTTCAATTAAGCCCACCGTCGATCTGAGAATGAAGGTGAAAGGTGATACGGGAGGTTTTTGGGAAGCATGGTGGGTCACAAACAAATCTTCTTGTCTGGGAACGACAGACATATTTACGTTATATTACTTCTTACACTGGGTGAATGACAATTCCACTGTTAAAGCATGAACACTGATGAACACTGATATTCACTACAATAGACTGAATCAAACTGAATGGTTATAAACACAGAACATACCTGAGAACGAAGGTGAAAGGTGATACGGGAGGTTTGTTCCTCCGGCTCCCACTGGCTTATATGCCCCTGAGTTGCCAGCGATCGCTACTCAAGCCATGAGAGAAATTACAAACAATCTAACTGTTCCTCATTCAAGGATGACCCTCAGTTGACAAAGGTCTGGCGAATTACTAAAGTTGATTTACACAGACTAATTCAAGATTGCGTTTGCCAGTAGAGGGTGGAATAAACGTAGTGACAACTGTGTTCGAAGGCGGGACTTACTGGGAGTGATCCCGAGTGTAAAACGGATGGGAAAAAACACGTCTCTCCTGAGATTCTACAAGAGCGGTGGATTTGAACGTTATGGAGCGTAATATGAATTAAAGCGGGTTTTTAGGAATGACAATGATGTGCGCAGTACAATGGCCCTGGGGGAAAGTTCTGAAACACTGTGATCCACACTCAGGGTAGGGAAGCGTCCATTCAACTCCACACTCGAGCGACAGATGTCTTGAAATGGTAGGAGAACACCGGGGCACAGACGGAGGAGATGAACTGACGGTCATGGTATGCGGTAGTGGTAGATGACCAGAGAATTGACAGTCGATAGGTGAAGGTCTGGGGACACAGCCCACGAGTCCAAGACCTATGATGAAATCACAGCCAGAATTTGACGAACAGCAGGGTAGCTAGATAGTGACTGCATGGCGGCTGGGGTAAATCTGCCGGTGACACAGGTAGCAGCGAACCTCCTCACCTCAATCCAACCCCCTCCCCCCCCCCAAATGGGGGTCGCACCAGCAAACGAAAGTTAGCAGCGGTAACGAGCAGGAAGATCGTTTCCGCCCTTACACAGCTCCCCCAACAAAAATCTACTGTAAGGTAGATTAAAACTTAAGATTAGTATACAAAGCATAATCATCTTACAACAAA
Source organism: Homarus americanus (assembly GCF_018991925.1). Classification (NCBI taxonomy): domain Eukaryota; kingdom Metazoa; phylum Arthropoda; class Malacostraca; order Decapoda; family Nephropidae; genus Homarus; species Homarus americanus. The sequence goes on along the minus strand of NW_024749657.1, from coordinate 10,314 downwards.
TGCTTAAATACACATAGCAAAATAAAAAAGAGTCACTTAAGAGAATAGGTGAACTTGATGTCCAAAAAGTAAGGCAGTATGAAGGAACTGCACGTGGGGTCCACTTCAGTCCAGGTTTACGTTTGGGTCTATTTCCAATCATAGAGGATTCTTCTATCTCGCCAGTTGTTATCAGCACCTTGGGAACGTCGTCAAGGACACGGGCAATGTGGGTCCTACAATTATATTGCCTTAACAAATTAGCTTGGTGTAATTTAGGAGTCTGAGACAAAGCGGGTGAGAACGGTCCAACAAAATCTATGGCTACCAGAGAACATGGTTCTGCAATGACGGGAAAGGGTTCAAGTGGAACAGGACGGACTCTACCCTTGGCGGACATACGTGGGCACTGATAACTCCTACAAAAAGCTCCAATATCCGCTCCCATACCTGGCCAGTAAAACTGATCAGCAACCTTCCTATAAGTTTTCCTACGAGAACAGTGACTTACTAGAGGGCTCTTGTGAGCTACAGAGAGAATATTACTACAACAAACAGCAGGGACAACAAGTAAAAACCGACCTACTTTGGCTGGTCGCTTGGATGAAACACAAGACCTGTGTAACACCCCATTAAAAGAAACAAACTTATAAACCGACCCATCTCTCACCTGATCCTCCTCCCCGGAAGTCACCTTCTCCCTTACCCGCTTCAGAGTGGCACACGAGTCTTGAAGCTTGGCGAACTCCCTGGGAATCACAGTCAGTGGCAACAAATTCGGAAGAATCAGGGGATGCGGTCGTTTCACCTTCGCCGTCGTGTCTCTACAGCTTGGACCTTGGCTGCAGGCGTGGCGGCGTGTGAGGGTGGCGAGGCGACGTTTGCTGGTGGCGTGGGGACTGGTGCTGGTGGCGTGGGGACCGGTGCTGGTGGCGAGGAGAGTTTTAAAGGTTCCGGGTCGTTAGGGTCACGAACACCGGGAACATTACCAATGAGGACACTAGCAAATTTAATGGGAGCTCTTACCACATTAGACCAACCAGTGAAATAGGGGCAACGCAGGTAGCACCTAACAACAGGGAACTGGTCAACACGACCTAAATAATCGGCAACACAAACCTTCGGGCAGCTGGAGATGTCAGCGTCAGGCAGGGCTTCCTCAGAGACAATAATGCACGAGCAACCAGTGTCCCTGATGAAAGTAGATGCCCAAGACCCATTTATTGTTCCACTGACACAATAACGGGGGCAGCTCCTGCCTTCCAAACAGAATCCGACCTTGTTGCTGGGCTGATGAGTGTCAGCAGTCTTATAGGCAAGGGGATTCCTGGGACAGCGAGAACGAATGTGCCCTTCTCCGCAGCTGTGATACCTCACGGCTGGTGAACTACTCCTGTGTACTTCTGGGGATGGTTCCTCGGAGGACAGAGGCTTCGCAATCTTTACTACAGGAGGGGAAGACTTGAGGTAGGCGTTGCGAGCAGACGCCCAGTTGTCGGCAAGATGCACAGCTTTTCCAAGCGTCGCTGGCTGGTGTTCTTTGATGAAAATTCTCAAGTCTGGAGGTAGAGAAGACAAAAACTGATCTAATATCATGAAGTTAGAGAGAGACTCAAAGGTTTCTTCAACCTCTGATGCCTCCAGCCATTGTTGAAACAAACGACCCAGGTGAATCGAAAACTGCTGGTACGTTTCTCCTGCTCTAATCTTCGTTCTGCGGAAATCGACACGATAACCATTAGAAGTCTTGTTAAATCCTCGCAAGAGAGCTTGTTTCAACAAGAAGTAATCTCTGGTGATGTCGGCAGACAGGGATGTGTAAATCTCTACCGGCTTACCACTCAGTAGGCTACCCAACCTTACAGCATAGCTATCTGGGTCTACACCAAGCAACTCGGCTTCCCGTTCAAACCTAACAAGGTAGGAGGCGATGTCTTCTCCTTCACGGTTATACAGGCAAGCTGGGTTTTACCACATTGTCTTGTGTATGGCCAGAGGATTCTGGTCTACTTAAAGCATTAATCCTAGCTAGTTCTAGGTCCCTTTCTATCTGCAACTTAGCTAATTCGAACTCTCTATCTCTCTGACGTTCCTCCAACTCTCTTTCTCTCTGACGTTCCTCCAACTCTCTCTTTTTCTGAAGTTCCTCTCTCGCTTTCTGACGTTCCTCTCTCTCGGCATTCTGTTGGTTGACCACATACTGACTAACCTCAGTACCTGTCAGACCCAGGGCCACCGCTTGACCTTTCAACTCCTCAAATCTATGCATAATGATCCGAAAGGCCAAGAGCAAAAAATAAAAATACACAACATGCCTCGCAAATAGCCAAAGGTAACTTACCTAGTGGCTCAATCAGACCAATAAATGATTTGATCCAACTGGAGGGAACCTTGCTCCGCACCCAGCCCAGCTGAATCACTCTGAGGGTAAGGAAACCGCACCAGGTGAAACAACAACAAAAATGCTATGACAGCATCCACAGTGCACCCCAACCAACACTAATTAGCTTCCCCAATTACAAGGGAGAGCAACAAATTAGCACACAGAAGGAAGGGATAACCACTGAACAACACTTACTTCCGGGCCACAGACATTAAGTGGCGCGCTCACGGCGACTTACAACAACACCGGAACGAATGTTAGCCCTCAGAAACCAAAGGTCAGAGACAATCCTGGCAAGGTCGCCACTTGTAAAGGCCTGGGACTTAGGGATAGAAATCCCTTACCAGACTAATCAGGTTCTTAATAAACAAAAGTCAAGGACCATGGTTTTCTGATGAATAACAAACACAGGTTTGAGATTGACATCTCTTTACTATAAAAAATATAACCCAAAACTCTGACACCACTAAACAAACATCAAATAACAATTACGGGAGTCAAACAATTAATGCAGTCAATAGTTAATGGAGTTAAACAATTAAGGGAAGCAAGCAATTAACGGAATCAAACAATTAATGGGAGTCAGCAATTAATGGAATCAAACAACCATAGAATCAAACAATGAACAGATATTTTCTTCGGCAATGGCCTTGGGGGAAGGTTCTAGAACAAGGTGATCTACACTCGGGGTAGGGAAGCGTCCATTCAACTCCACACTCGAGCGACAGCTGTCTTGAAATGGCAGGAGAACACCGGGGCACAGACCAGGAGATGAACTGACGGTCGTGTTATGCGGTAGTGGTAGATGATCAGAGAATTGACAGTCGATAGGTGAACGTCTGGGAACACAGCCCACGAGTCCAAGACCTATGATGAGATCACAGCCCATGAGTCCAAGATCTATGATGAGATCACAGCCAGAATTTGACGAACAGGGGGATTGCTAGATAGTGACTGTATGGCGGCTGGGGTGAATCCGCCGGTGACACAGGTAGCAGCGAACCTCCTCACCTCCGTCCAACCCCCAAGTGGGGGTCGCGCCAGCAAATGAGAGAGTTAGCAGCGGTAACGAGCAGAAAGATCGTTTCCTCCTTTACACTTGCAGAACGAAGTTTCATACAATAGTCATTAGGAACAATCTGCTTCTGTACAGTCTGTAAAGAGGTGTCTATCACATCATCATCAACTGGAGGTATTAAATTCTCATGGGTCTTTTTAAGACGATCCGCATGCACGACATCTACAATCTGTGCATTAGGCTTCCAAATTTTAAATTTGTTGCCTGTTTCTTTAGCAATAATGCGGAATGGACCTGAAAATTTAGCCGAAAACTTGGAGTTCCTTTCCGGTTCTCTTACCATAACAGTGTCTCCTATGTTTAACACGACAGGTTTAGCATGTTTATGTTGCTTGATGATCATTTCGGCGCGTGACGCCGCTAAATGTGATAGGACTTGGGTATGAATATCCGTAAAGACATGAATTTGTTTTGCCGCGAAATCATCCATATTATAACACGGGTATGGGGCATCTGTAAGGATGTCGTAAGATAGACGTTTATCTGTACCATAGACAACGTAGTTGGGTGATTTGCCCGTAGAGCTATTAACTGACCCATTTATAGACGCACAACCTGCAGTAACCAATCTTCCCATGCGTATTGCATATCATTGACAATCTGACGCAGTATCTCAAGGATTTTGCGATTGGTTCTCTCAACAAGGCCACTAGCCTGTGGATGATAAGCTGTCACAAAACTTTGTTTAATTCCATATTGCTCACATATTTGCGCTACTAGCTGATTCTTGAATTCTGCCCCACTGTCAGAGAGCAGAACTTTAGGCGTAGTATATGGACATATAAGATTCATCACTAATGCATAGGCCACAGCCTCGGCCGGTTTATATTTTAGTAGAGCCAAGACCACGAACCTGGAAAAATGATCCACACACACTAAGACGTACGTTGATCCCTAATGACTCTTCGGGAGTTGTAACAAGTCAATAGCGACTGTGTCAAACGGACGGTCTGGTGTAGGATTTGGTAGAATCGGGGCTGGTGATCCTGTAGAACCTTTATGTTGAGCACATGCCAAACAATTAGCAATGTGTAATTCTATGTCTTTCTTCATAATGTTCCAGAAATACTTCTTTCGTAATTCCGCTAAGCATTTGTCATGACCCTGGTGACCTGCCTGTGGGACATCATGGAACAATGTTATAACCGCTTTACACAACGTGTCAGGTATGACTATTTGAGAAACATTACCCTCTGGCATCTTTTTCGACCTATGGAGTATGTTATGTCGTAATTCAAACTGACTTAAGGGAAGAATTAATTTAGGGAGTTTAACATCCTCTCCTGATTCGAGAGCAAAAATGACTGCTGACCATAATGGGTCGCGTCGTTGCTCATCTTCCAGTTGTGAAAGAGTGAGGGTTGATACAGGTATTACTGGTGCTATATTTCTTGACAGAGCGTCGGCGACAACATTCTCCCTCCCGGGTAACTATCTAAACTCGGGGTCAAACTCTTGAATTGTCAGATACCAGCGTGCTAATCTGCTTGATAAGTTTCTGCCATGGAACAGCTCAGTTACTGCCGCATGATCAGTAAAAACAGTTATCTTATATCCAAAGATAATGTCTTTAAATTTCTTAAGTGCCCACACAACGGCGAACGTCTATAAATGCGCTACCGAATAACGTGTTTCAGCATCAATAAGCTTGCGACTTGCAAAAACTATCACTCTAAACTTCCTTCGCGTATCCTCTTGCATGAGCACGGCTCCGGAAGCGTCAGTACAGAGAGTGAAAGGTTGAGTGTAGCCTGGGAATGCTAGAACAGGGGCATTGGTAAGCGCTATCTTCAATGCCGCCAAACTATTTTCGTGTTCAGTGTCCCATATAAACATTGCATCTTTCTTGAGCAACCGTGTTAGGGGCGATGCTAATGTTGCACAGTTCTTAATGAAAGAACGATAATATCCAGATAAGCCAAGAAAACTACGCACATGATCAACTAAGGTAAGACGTGGGAACTGAGATACAGCTTTGACTTTATCATCTACTGTGTGGATGCCCTCACCGTCAACTACATGACCAAGGAAATGGATTCTGGATTTAAAGAACTCACTCTTCGAGAGTTTAATTTTAAGACCTGCTGTGGAAAGTTTTTCCAAAACTTCACGCAGTTTAATCAGATGGGAATCAACGTCCTTACTGACTACTATGAGATCGTCCAAATAAGCGCAGACTGTGGTACCAATCAATCCGGCAAAACAGGGTGTTGATCATTCTTTGAAATGTTAGTGGGGCATTTCTGAGACCAAATGGCATCCGGAGGAACTCAAAGTGGCCTAGGGGCGTACTGAACGCCGTGACCTCTCGTGATTTCTCATCGAGTGGTATCTGCCAATACCCACTAACCAAATCTAAGTTGCTGAATACTGCATTGTCCTTACCTAAGGATTGCAAAATGACACTCAAGACAGGCATAGGGTACCTATGAGGGATCGTTTGTTCATTGACGCGCCTGAAATCTATAACAGGGCGCCATCCACCATCCTTTTTGGGGACGAGGAATAAGGGGCTATTAAAGGGGGATTTAGAATGCTTAATAACATTTTCATCCAACATACCCTGCACCATATCTTGAACTACAGCGCGCTGGCTATGAGGTAGTCTGTAAGCTGGTACGTAGATAGGGTTTGTTCCCTCCTTTAACGCTATATGATGGGATGTTAAATCTGTCTGACCTAGCTTTTCCCCTGGCAAGGCTACTATATTTCCATAGTCAGCAAGCAGCTCTAAAAGGCGTGTCTTGCCTTGAGGATGATCGATCACCTTAACATGTGGTGCCATTTGATCTATCCTGTCCTGCCGATTCTATTGGTATTGCGTAACAATACTACCAATTGGGAATTTTGTAGGCTGTACATCCTTTCTTTAATATCTGTTGAACGCCTGTGCTATTCAGAATCAGCACGTCTGTCAAACCACCTGGGTGCATGGTGCTCAACGTAGACTCACACGATAGCCCTTTTACCTTACACGTTTCCGGGAGACACACAACATCTGTGCCCATGTACACGTCGGGTAATTCGACAGTTGCTTTGGTGAATTCCTCATTCTGGTAATGGAGAGTACTCTTCAAAACTGCAGGTACGATCTTCCAACTATTGCTGCTATAATCATGCTGGGAAAGTGTGGGGTTGAGGTCATGAGGTAGCTCTGACGCATGATCCGCCTTCCTCTTAATAGGATTGGTGGACAACACTTTCGATCTAGCGGTGATCATAGGTTCAGAATGAATCATAGCGTTGTAGGAAATACCTTTAAACGTAATAGTATTATTACGTGGATGAACATCTATCATGTTCATTCTAAGAGTTGGGAGACCAAGTAACCCGTCAGCTGGCAAATTGAACTGCTGAACTACATAAAAGTTCGCGTAGAAGGGAGAACCACGTCTTGAAAATCTGAGTGGTAACGTCACCATTCCGTTAATGCTCAACTGAGTACCTGATACTCCTTCGAGCTCAGCGTTACTAGGCCGCCATTTGAAGTCGCGGTGAGGGAATTTACGTTGTAACTCTTGATAGGATGTCAAGGCCAATACATTCACGCATGCACCCGTGTCAATATCAAGTGTCAATCTTGTACTATCAACCCTCACCGGCACTGACAACAGTTCAACTTTGCTAAGCGCCGCTACTAACGAGGCCGCTATAGAAGTGCTGTGAGGAGAGGCAGAAAATACTGTGCCTATCCCTCTCCGTGTTGTGATGAGCGCTGGTCTTCCCCCGACGACTTGTCTTGGGGACGCTTCTGCCTACGCTTGTATGACACCTGTGTTTCACTAAGGTCCAAATTCCTAGCCTTCATAACCAAGCCGCACTCTTGTGTATTATGAGATGTGGACTTGTGTAGTGTGCACCACTTGCGTGCTTTCTGGGTAGGTGGAGGTGCCGCCTTAGCTGCCTCCGTGTATGACCTTGGGAAATGCTTGGTACCGGTTGTGTTCTTGAATTTAGCACTATTACCTTGGAGCTGAAAACAGTCTTCTATTACATAGCCACATGTATTACAATGACCACATCGTAAAGAAGTACCTTGTTTATATGTCCGGTGTTGAGGTGCAATCGGAGTCATTGGTTTCGTATAAGGAGTTTGGGGTGGAGTCATTTGTGCCATCTGAGGTATCTGGGGTTGTGCCGTAGACATGGGAGGCTGCGCCGTAATCATGGACGACTGCCCCATTAGAGGACCTGTAGCCGTGGGGCAGAGTCTGTTTGCATACTCAACCATATCTATAGGAGGTTCAAACTGTACCTCTTGAGCCCGCATGTACAGGGGACGACGAATAACTAGCAGGAAGCTAATCAATTCTATTAACGCCTCCACCTTGGTCGCTGACATTTTACCATCTTGGTCGTACCAACCTGAACTTCTGAATGTCGCTTCCATATCTTGGCGTACTTCACCTGCGATGTCCACTGCGACGACGGGTGTCTGTGCGTGAACATTGGCGTACAACGGTCCAACCATCTGAAGATCCATTGTAGATCGCCCAACTGTGACCTACCCCCAAAAATTCCCATAAGTGTGCATTTAAGTTTTTCATAACTAGGGTCCTGTAACCCATACGCATTCAAATGATACCGGCGTAAGATCCCTGCGTAATGTGGGAACGCACAAATGCTTTCTTTTCTTCGTCACTTGTTATTTTACCGGTGTGCATAGTATCTTCACATGCACGAATGAAATGCGCAACCCGAAAATCATCTTGGCCCGTAAAATTGCGGACGTAGTCGCCACGCTGCATGATATTAATAATATTATCAGGTTTAGTTGCTGTGGTAGTAGTACTGGTGTGAGGGTTAGAGGAAGTCATGGTAGTGTTAGTATTTAGCATGTTAGTATTCTTACTCCTAACCGAAGGCTGGGTTAATAAGGGTGTTACTGGTTTAGAAACAGACACACTATCACCTGAAACAGGGTTAACTACTCGTGTATACTAAGGTGAGGTATTATATTTATTTCCAGACCTTAAGATACGATGGTTTAATTAGTCATATAATTCCTCAATAACTTTCTCACTACTCCCTACCGAATCGACTGACTGTGTTTCTGACTCAAGTTCAAAATAAGCCTCTGCTTGATCATCACTGAGTACAGTATCAGCAAATAGATGCATTAGGCGTACAAGGTCGTCACCTTTAGACATTGGAAACTTTGAAAATTATCTAAGAAGTTCCGTGTGAGCCAAGGAATAATTAATCGGTAAAAGCAAATTACTTACCTCTCATTTACAAGAAATGAATAAAAGTAATTGTAGGTAATATAATTAAATTATCAATAATTGAACAGACACGATATAACCACTGTAAATTATAGCACTTTAGTACATTTAATATACACAAGACACTTTATCAATGAAATACTCCTATCCAACGTTTCTATCGTTGTGAAGATATCTCTCGAACGTGTTTGTGTGTATAATTATGTAAATTGAAATACCTATTACAGGGTCAGGCGTCTGTAAAGAAAACGCGATCCTTCCAGGTGATATCTGAGGTGGAGTGGGTAGAGTAGGCGGGGCTTCGTCCTTGAATGGGTGCACGGGCCTCCTACTGGTTCCCTTGGCAACGAAAGATGACGTGCAGCTACCTCGACGATGGGCGAGTCCACTACAGGATAGGGGAGTACCTCCACAGTTGAACAGATATTGATGATGGATGGATTTTTCTGTCTTCTTGCTGCTAAGCCACTGCTGATGTAACTGCCGTGTGCCAAACCTTTGCAGTCTCGTATATATGGAGAACTGGCTGATGACACCGGATCTTATGTAATCGACGCTCGCGACACCACAGAACCGTCCAGCTACTTATGAAATGTCAACTGTTAGTACAGATTATGAAACCATCTGCAACATTGTACTGGAGAAGGCTGACTTCGGGGTTTCTTCACTGGTAGTAACAGGATTTTCACCAAACTGGCTGTATGATATATTAATAATTCTGCACGTTTGCATGTGACAGAGATGAGGAGCACTCACTAAGTATTGTCTTGATAAGGGATATAGTTTTAAACACTAAGATTATGTAACGGTATGTAACGCGTCATTGTTTTTTGTTTTTCTGTTTTCACAAAACACAGACGTCTTGGTATGTTTACTAGTCCAACACATTCGTTAACCACCTGGCTGCCACCTATATGAATCCGTCGGTTAATCCCCCAATTAACCGGGTTGTTCACATATATTAGATATTGGGGTTTTAGTAACAAGACCCAATTGAAGTTCCTTGTTTTATTATAAAAGGATTATGTCTATAATTCCTGAGTGTAGATCAACCGTAAGTTCCACTATTTATGAGTGAACGAGAAAGAGGACGGCGTTTATGTAATATATACGTTGATCACGTCCGTTCTATATTAGTTGATCTGAGTGACTGAGCAAGGAGCTTCGCTGGTGCGCGCTTACATAGATGCTGACATATGGGCTTGTCCGTCTTGGGAAAGCTACCGTTCACGTGTTCAACTCATGTCTCACTCATAGACAGTGGAAAGTTACAGGGTGGTGAATCTGAATATAATATCAGATGTATTGACCTATTTATATAATATGTTCTGTTGATGAGGCAGGGGCCCATTACACCCAGACTTGGACCCCCTGTACCTTGGTAATACACTCCTCAAATGCGAACAAAATACTAAATTCTTTGGAGTTATTATTGACGAGAAACTTAACTGGAGAAACCACATACAAGCCATTCACAGTAGTCAATAAACAGTGAGGTATCATGTATCACACTCGACAGTCACTCACTCTCACAGCAGTGAAAGAAATCTATCATAATCTTGTTTACCAACACCTGATTCACTGTGACACGCTATGGGGGCCTCTGGCTCTTCAAAAACACAATCCCTGGTTACTGCACAAAAGAGAGT
>NW_024749656.1:0-8932 GCF_018991925.1 Homarus americanus | reverse complement strand
GAGACCTTCCAAAAACAGTCCGAGACCATTTAGAGTGGAGGACTGTTCTCAGCCCTGAAGATGTGAATTACGCGAAAGACCTTGGGAACTTCGTGTTTTTTTTCCTTTTGTGGTTATGAGCATATATATATATATATATATATATATATATATATATATATATATATATATATATATATATATATATATATATATATATATATATATATATATATATATATAAACACACACACACACACTTTCTTCTTGACCGCAGGAGGCTCAAGACCTGTCGGCGTTACCAATGTTGGTCCATTCTCCAAGTCCCTCCCCTCAACCCCTCCTCCCCTCTTCCCCACCCGCCAAATGTGACAATTTCATTCCGGGAAGAAGTGGGATCTGTATTGAACAGTGATGAACAGAGTTTAAGCCATTTAATTCAGCACTAGACAGTGGCAGCAAGAGCCGTGACCCACCGGTGAGATCCACACCCAGAGATAAGCACCCCACGGAATCGACCACCATCCGTGACCAGGCGGTATTCAGTAGTGTTAAATCAGTCCACCCTGGGAACAACCGTGGGTCGGATTTACTACACACGACCATGAGATACCACAACACCACTTAGCAGAAAGATGAGGTACTGCGAAACTACACCACACCACACCACACCACACCATCTGGTGTTTCCCACTCTAACACCACACCACCCTGTGTCTCCATGACCATGTGAGGTCCTATGGACAAGTTACTACACCACGTGACCTTCGTGACCTGGTGATCGGAAAGAAAGTAACAAGAAAAAAGTAACGGAAATAAGTAACAAATTTTGCTAGGAAAAAAGTATCAGTGGTAGTATCAATTTGATAGAAAAAAGTAACAGCATGTACATGAAATATAATATGAATAAAAACATATATACAAGCACTTTATTGATAAAATACACTAATACATTATGATGGTTTAGGTTAGGTTAGGTGTTGTTAGGCCGCACAAAGAGGTAATTAGGTACTTCCTGTTACTTTATTTCCTGTTAATTTTTAGCCTTTATTTTTTCTTTATTCTTTTTTGTTGCCCTTTTCCCGTTACTTTTTTCCCTGTTACCTTATTTCCTACATTCACGTGGCCTCACACAATAGGGCTAGAGGCTAGCCCTTGTCATCAACTGTAAACTATAATCTGCATGTTTAATTCGTCTTCCTTCTCCTTTTAGTAATGAAAGCCTTTGTTACCCGACCCACCCACCCCCATGTCTTTGTATGTATTAAATTAGTCATTTCTGCCCACTGAATATTTCAGCCTTTTGGCTGCTTAACCTTTTCAATAAACCGTGAATTATTATTATTATTATTATTATTATTATCATTATTATTATTATTATTATTATACACACACACACACACACACACACACACACACACACACACACACACACACACACACACACACGCACACACACACACACAGATACAAGTGGCAAATATAGAGAAGTACTTTCACGCTAACTTCTAAAATGTTCGCTATTCCAAACACCTTTCCTCTATGCCAAAAAAATACACTAAAGAAAAACACACACACTCACACGTGAGCACTAATTATACACAGGTGTGTTGTTGTTGTTTTACATTTTTCTAGACTTTAAGTATATCGTGTAAAATAGGCTCTCTAAGAATAGCTTAAAAATAAGTAACTGAGAAGTGAAGTTTATATAACGTACGTGCTACAACCTTACTAGAGTGACTACCTTACTACAGTACAGTGACCACCTTAATACTGTGACCACCTTACTAGAGTGACCACCTTACTACAGTGACCATCTTATTACAGTACAGTGACCACCTTAATACTGTGACCACCTTACTAGAGTGACCATCTTATTACAGTACAGTGACCACCTTACTACAGTGACCATCTTATTACAGTACAGTGACCACCTTACTACAGTGACCACCTTAATACTGTGACTACCTTACTAGAGTGACCACCTTACTACAGTGACCATCTTATTACAGTACAGTGACCACCTTACTACAGTGACCATCTTATTACAGTACAGTGACTACCTTACTACAGTACAGTGACCACCTTAATACTGTGACCACCTTACTAGAGTGACCACCTTACTACAGTGACCACCTTAATACTGTGACCACCTTACTAGAGTGACCACCTTACTACAGTAACCATCTTATTACAGTACAGTGACCACCTTACTAGTGACCACCTTACTACAGTGACCACCTTACTACAGTGACCACCTTACTACAGTGACACACTACAGTGACCACCTTTACTACAGTGACCACCTTACTACAGTGACCACCTTACTACAGTGACCACCTTACTACAGTGACCACCTTATTACCACCTTACTACACCTTATTACAGTGACTTACTACAGTGACCACCTTACTACAGTGACCACCTTACACAGTGACCACCTAGTACAGTGACCACCTTACTACAGTGCAGTAACCACCTTGCACTGCAATACCCACCATACTACTGTGACCACCTTACTACAGTGACCACCTAGTAACCACCTAACTGCAGTGCAGTGACCACCTACTATAGTACTACCAGTGATAACCTCACCTTACTAGGACCAGTACAGGGACCAACTTACTACAGTGACCACTCTACAGTGCAGTGGTCTCCTTGCTACAGTGAAACCATCTTACATACAGTACAGTGACCACCTTACTACAGTGACCACCTTACTACAGTGACCACCTAACTGCAGTACAGTGGCCACCTTACTTCAGTGACCACCTTACTATAGTACAGGGACCACCTTTCTACAGTGACCACTCTACTACAGTGCAGTGGTCTCCTTACTACAGTGACCACTTTACTACAGTACAGTGACCACCTTACTACAGTACAGTGACCACCTTACTACTGTGACCACCTTACTGCGTACAGTGGCCTCCACTTCAGTGACCACCTTACTATAGTACAGGCCACCTTTCTGATGACCACTCTACTACAGTGCAGTGGTCTCCTTACTCAGATGACCACTTTACTACAGTACAGTGACCACCTTACTACAGTACAGTGACCACCTTACTACTGTGACCACCTTACTACAGTGACCACCTAACTGCAGTACAGTGACCACCTTACTACAGTGACCAACTTACTACAGTGACCACCTAACTGCAGTCAACATGCCACTTCAGTGACCAACTTACTATAGTGACCACTTTACTACAGTACAGTGGTCACCTTCCTTTACTTTACAGTACAGTGACCATCTTACAGTGACTACAGTAACCACCTTAGTACAGTACAGTGACCGCCTTACTACAGTACAGTGCACCTTACTACAGTGACCACCTTACTACATAAGCATAAGAACATAAGAAAATAAAGGTCTGCAATAGGCCGGTTGGCCTGTAGCCAGCAGCTCCTGTCAAAAATACTACCAATCTCTATCATCAATGAATCTATCCAGTCTCCTTTGAAACTTTCCAGCGTTCCAGCACTTACTACAAAGTTGCTAAGCTTGTTCCTCGTCCACCAACCTATTTGAACCAGTTCCTTTCTATCTCCCTCCTAAACCTAAACTTATCAACTTAAATCCGTTGCTGAGTCTCACTGCTCGGATATTATAAACTTTATCTATATCACCTTTATTGATTCCTTTCACCACATACTTCTATCATCCCCGCACTCTTCGTCTCTTTCTAGGGAATGCAAGTGACCATCTTACTACAGTATATTGCCACCTTACAAGTGACTACCTTAGTACAGTGACCACCTTACAGTGACCACCTTACTACAGTGTACAGTTTATACCTTACTGAGTGACACCTTACGTGACTACCTTACTACATTACAGCCATCTTACTAAAATTGGCCACCTTACTACAATGACCACCTTAGTACAGTGACCACCTTACTGCAGACAAACTACAGTGACCACCTTACTACAGTGCAGTGGCCACCTTACTAAAGTGACCACCTTACTACAGTGACCATCTTACTACAGTACAGTGGCTACCTTACTAAAGTGGCCACCTTACTGCAATGACCACCTTAGTACAGTGACCACCTTACTACAGTACAGTGCCTTACTACAGTGACCACTCTACTACAGTACAGTGGCTACCTTACTAAAAGTGGCCACCTTACTACAGTGACCACCTTAGTACAGTGACCACCTTACTACAGTACAGTGGCCACCTTACTACAGTGACCACCTTACTACAGTACAGTAGCTACCACTAGTGGCCTTAATAAAGTGGCCACCTTACTACAGTGACCATCTTACTCACACAGTACAATGTGTATTAGCCTCTGTCACATTAATATTATATAAATATGGGCTAATGACATATTCAATATATACATTCTATCACCCAGACTTTGAGCATACAGCTACACAAGCATTGTTCTGTCACACACTCCTAGAATTGGAGAGTCCATAAACATTTGTTCTTTCCACACTTTCCCCATTATACAACCCATAAATCTACAGACTCAAAGGCCTGTTCAGATAATGTCTGTGTTGAAAGATGGGTTACTCTAACAACCAGGCACCAGACTCAAAAGTACAGCCAGTTCCAGCCCGGCACGTGCCTTAAGTCGTGCCAGGAGCCAGTTCTCCAGGCTTTGCTCTCTTTAAACATATCAGCTAATTACAAGCCCATAACTAATGTTAATTAGTCTGTCAATACCAAATAATTGTACAGACATGACTACCCAATATAGCTAGAAAATCACCAAGTGTGTTTACATTAAACCAAGGAACAACGAGTGAAGAACATTTACCTGTGTGTTGTTTAACCAAGCTAAGACAATTACAAATACACCAGGACAGATGTGACGATTTCGACTATAAACCAATCTACGATATATCAAGGTAACACTCATTGAAGTACGTGATATCTCGCTCAACTGCATCAAAGGAACACAGACTAACCCCTACACTCATTCATGGTGTACAACAAAGTGAGATAATTCGAAATCATCATTCCCACAGTTCACTGATGGCCACCCTACCGCAGATGACCACCCACTACATTATGGCACGCCTACAATGACCACCCACTACGAATTACAGTGGCCACCTTACACAGAACAGTGATCACCGCACTACAATGCGCTTACTGATGACCACCCGCACTGGCCTACCTTGCCCCTTTGATACCCAGTGATACTTACCTAATACACTAATTTTGACATTGCCACACTACAATACAATAATCCCATACTAGTACAGTGGCCACTTACCCACTACAGTACAGTGGCCACCTTACTACAATACAGTGATCACCTTACCGTTAATGACCACCTACCAGTGAACACTCGTACAGGCTGTTGCCTTTTCCTTATAATACAACCACCTTACTACTGTGACCACCGCCGGTACCACATTGACCACGCCTACAACACAGTGGACACCTTACTACCCAGTGACGCAGTCGACCACCTTACTGCGCAACCAACTTACGCATTACAGTGCCTGCACGTTCACTACACTGACCGCTGCAATGTACACCCTTATTACAATGACACTTAATACAGTGACCACCACACTACGGTGACGACCACTACACGGTGACCACCTACTACGGTACAATCATACGCCACGACCAGTGACCACCTCACCGGTGATACCTGACCTCTGATCCACCCCTTGACCACAATATACCCCAGTGACCACCCAACTACAGTACCACCTTATTACGATATTATACGCGCATTACGATGATCCCGGCGGTACACCTTACTGGTGTTACCCCACTAGTGACCCATCTTATTACGTGACAGCACTACATTACAATGACCACCTTACTACAGTGACCATCTTACTACAGTGACCCAACACTGCAGTAGGTATTACCAACACTGCAGTGACGCCACACTTTACAGCGAACTCCTCACTACTTTGCTGTCACTCAGATCGATATGACAATCAGTTTCTTTCAGCAACCTGCTGGTTTGAACCTCCTACCATCTAAACGGTATGCCCTTTCTAATGTTGCCCACTTTTGGTATCTCGGCTACCTGTCCACCACATCGAACCGGTGGCATCGTAAGATGTACATCTGTGGCAAACTCAATCGTGTCTTCGGCGGGCTGAAATTATCTCAAGCTGCGTATATCGAACGGTGATATATGCAGTGGACGGATACAATGCTCAGGCGCGGTTTCATAACCAACGTATTCCATCACCCTCCAGTTTGCTGGAGCAAGAAACAAGTGCCAGTATTCTTGCGACACCACTGCGATCCGGGCTACCTCCTCCAGAATAGCTACGCTGGACTGGCCCATATTGCCGCATGGACGACAGTGAACTGCCAAAACAGCTACAATTACAGTCACCGACGAATAAACGCTAACGCCATTGAGCTACTCATGAAAAAAAACAAAGATGGATGGCAAAACAAACACAGATAAGTTCCAGTCAAACCCCCCTCACCTGGGAGTCCGATTATTCTACAATCAATGGTATCAAAACTCAAACCTTCCAGGGTCAATTCTTTCCAGTTGTCTCTTCCAGGAGCCAACAAGTCCTATATCCACCATTTGGGAATTGAAGGATATGATTTGAGTTTGCCCCGTCTTCCAAAATACAAAAAATTTTGCTAAACCAAACAGATTACATATATTTATCACTTTTCACGGATGATAATTCTTACCATCTATTTTGGTTTTGAAAACCATCTCCAAGACTACATTTGGCCCACCGGTCAGTTTTTGACTTTTCTCTGTGTGGAGAATTTCACAGTGTCCAATATACTTTCCAGGTTAGCCGACTTCTGAGCAGGGCGAATAAGCGCCAGAGCCGGAAAGATGCTGTACGTGCCCTGCACAGTGCTGCGGCTTTCACCCAACCGCTCCTAATAACTCCTTATCATTTAACGTGCTAGCTGGATGATTGGCGCCGCAACAATTACCAGTGATACCTTACTGGTACGGCGTACCTTGTTTGATGACTAGATTACTTGCAGCGACCTGCCGCCAGTGACCCACCTTACAACGCAGCCACTTTCCTTACTACCGGTGACCACCTTGCTACTACTGTACTGTGACCACCTTACTACAGTGAACAAATTATTACAGTGACCACATTACTATAGTGACCACTTTATTGCAATGACCACCTTACAACGGTGACCACCTTACTGTTGACCACCTTACTACGGTGAACAAATTATTACAGTGACCATTACTATGATGGCATTACGGTAATACCGGCGCATTGGCTTTTCTGACCACCTTACTACGGTGATACCCACTACGGTGACCACCTTATTACAGTGACCATCTTACGACCAGAGACCACGCTTACTACGGTACAGTGACCACCTTATTGAGCTAATACCTACAGGAGACCACCCATACTACAGTACGGTGAGCCACCTTACTACAGTGACCACCTGTTTACCGTAACCTTTGTTACTGATGGGCCGCACCGCGACACGCCTACAATGACCATCCCGCACGGTGATACCTTACACGGTACAGTGACCGCCTTACTACGGTACCAGTGACCACCTTACTGATGACCTGGTACGGTACAGTGAACACGCTTAGTACGTTACAGTGATAGTTACTACGGTGACCAACATATTACTGATGATGCACCCTGTTGTTATGCTTACTGGTGTTTTGCTGCGGTACCAGTGACCACCCTAATTGATGACCACATTACTGGTGACGGTTACCATTGCGCCACACGGTGACCACATTACTACCCGTGACCACCTTACTATCGTGATACGTACTGATGACCACCTTACGCTGGTACCTTGCGCGTTGCCGACCGTTGCATTGACCACGCGCCGCAGGTGGCCGCGCTACAGTGACCCTCTTTTCTGGTGCCTGCATTTGTTACCCCTGAGTACAGTGACCACCTTACTGCGGTATAGGCGGCCACATTGCTTCATTGATGACGCGCCGCACGGTAACCGTGCCGTATGGTGAACGCGCCTTACAACGGTAATCACCTTACTACAGTACATTAACTGGTGACGCCAGCGGGCGGGCGCCAATAAGGTGATCACGCCCCCACTACCTGATGACCACGATACCAAGGACTGTATCACTACAGTGACCACCGCGCCCCTACAGTGACCACTTTTACTACGGTGACCACCTTACCTGATGACCACCTACCGGTAGGCCATTATAGACATTAAAGACCTTGAGTACAGAAATTAGCTTCTTAGTGCGCATAAAGAGACGTACAGAATGAGGGGCGTCCGATGAGGTATGTAAAGCTGAAATTCGTTTGAAAAATAAGAGTTTATTACAAAGGTATAAAACTTATCCAGCAGGAGCGAACTCGTAACGTGGGCCAACTAAAACACACTGCAGTTTGATATATATGAGCAATAAGGGCTGGGTGTAAATGGGACTGCCAGTACCATTGTCAATACATTTTCTCTTTTCATTGTGCCTGTTCTTACTACATTGACCACCTTTTCTCAGCCCACCTTGCTGCAGTGACCACTTTTTAAGAGGTGAACCACCTTACTACAGTGACCACCACCTACAAGCTACCTTACTACCGCATTACCTTACTACAGTGACCACCTTACTACGCCTGCAGTGTGCCTTACTACCCGGTGCCTGCGGGCCTTCTGGTGACCACCCCCCTTACTACAGTGACCACCTTACAGTGACCACCTTACTACAGTACCAGTGACCACCTTACATTTTGGCTGACCTGCCTTACTGGTGCACCACCTTACTACAGTGACCACCTTACTACAGTGGTACCTTTACTGTTGGGTACTTCACGCCCCTTCTAAGGTGACCACTTACTGATGACCATATACAGTGACACCTTACTACAGTGACCACCTACAGTGACCACCTTACCTTGATCACCACTGCTGTGATCACGCCATGCTGTTCTGTACTACAGACGCGCCTACAGTGGCCACCCCTACAGTGAGCCTGCCATGACCACCTTAGCAATACGTAACCCCCCTAG
>NW_024749655.1:0-2239 GCF_018991925.1 Homarus americanus | reverse complement strand
GACACTCCCAGGTACACCCCAGATGCTCCCAGGTACACCTCTGACACTCCCTGGTATACCCCTGACACTCCCAGGTACACCACAGACACTCCCAGGTACACTTCCGACACTCTCATGTGCACTTCTGACACTCCCAGGTACACTTCTCACACTCCCAGATACACCTCCGACACTCCCAGGTACACCCCTGACACTCCCAGGTACACCTCTGACTCTCCAAGGTACACCTCTGACACTCCCAGGTACACCTCCGACACTCCCAGGTACACCTCCGACACTCCCAGGACAACCTCTGACACTCCCAGGTACACCACCGACACTCCCAGGTACACCCCTGACACTCTCAGGTACACCTCTGGCACTCCCAGGTGCACCTCTGACACTCCCAGGTACACCTCCGACACTCGCAGGTACACCTCCAGCACACCCAGGTACACCTCTGACACTTGTGCCACCCCAGACACCTGCACACCTCATGCTCCCAGCCATCTGAGGCCCAGGCACTGACACTGAGCCACCCCTCTGGGCACTTGGGGATAGCCACCCCAGATACCCAGGCACACCTCCGACACTCCCAGGCACACCACTGACACCCAGGTTACACCTCAGATACCCCAGGCACAACCCCAGACACCCCAGGCACACCCCAGACACTCCCAGGTACACCACTGACACTCCCAGGTACACCTCTGATACTCCCAGGTATACATCTGACACTCCCAGGTACACCACTGACACTCCCAGGCACACCGCTGACACTGCCAGATACACCACACCTCAGACACTCCCAGGTACACTTCCGATACTCCCAGGTACACCTCCGACACTCTCAGGTACACCACTGACACTCCCAGGTTACACCTCAGACACTCCCATGTACACCTCAGACACTCCAAGGTACACCTCAGACACTAGCAGGTGCACCTCTGACACTACCAGGTACACCTCAGACACTGCGAGGATCACCTCAGACACTGCCAGGTACACCTCAGACACTCTCAGGAACACCTCAGACACTCCTAGGTACACCTCTGACACTCCCAGGTACACCTCTGACACTCCCAGGTACACCTCTGACACTCCCAGGTACACCTCAGACACTCCCAGGTACACCTCTGGAGACACCCAGGCACGCTCTATACACCTCAGGTACACCCCAGACACCCCAGGCACACTGACAATTTGCAGGTACACCACTGACACTCCCAGGCACACCTCACACTCCTAAAGTATGACCTCCTGACACCTCTAGAAGTTACAACTCTTGACACCTCAGATACAATTCTCAGACACTCCCCAGGTAGACCTCTGACACTTAGAGACATCAAGGTAAGGGTGCCCGGCCCTCACACCCCGGGTCATGGCACTGAAGGAGTCACCTGCCCTCACACCCAGGGTCATGGCACTGAACGGGTGCCCGGCCCACACACTCTTAAGGAAAGAGCTGGCGAAGTTAAAAGGAGAGGCTGGACGAGTAAAGCCAGTGTCTGACGAAAAATCAAACGAGTGGAAAGTCGTGAGTAGTGGGAGGACCAAGCTGGTGGTGAAGAAGCACTCGAAGGATACAACAACAACGACAACAACAGCTAAGTGTACCAACCCGTTCAGTCCCTTGATAGACGAATTGGACGTTAGTACAGTCAGGGGCAGGGATGACAAGGAAGGTATAAAAACTTTAATTGTTGGTGACTCACAGGTAAGGTACATGGACAGTAGGGGGCAGGGAAAAAACACTTTTATTTGAGTTGCAGGCTGCACTTTTCAGGCATCGTTTGTATGGCTGTAACAAACACCTGTGCAAAATTTCATGCCATTTCATGCATACTTACCCTGCCGCATCGCGAACGACTTTTTGTCAACTTTTAGTGTATACCAAAAATTAGGTGTCATTTAATGTTTTCCAGGATAATAATAAATTTTACATGGGTGACATCGATTTAATTCACATGTTATTTTACAGGTACACCGTATAGAAAATCATTACAAGTTCATATTGAAATTCTTTTTTGTGCGGAACCTTGGCATCATTTTCCTAGACAATAATCTTTGCCTAATATATCCATCTCTCGATTCGTATCCCGTCACTTCAGTGCAAGCTTCAGTCATCACTTTTATGCCTCTCTCGACCGCCTGAGTGCTGTTTGGCCACTTGGGCACCACTAATGGTGTCTCAAGAACGTCATTAACCTGTAGATTTGACAGAGAAGCAATGCAAGGAGGCTCAGTCTTGAGTTCATTC
>NW_024749654.1:0-25119 GCF_018991925.1 Homarus americanus | reverse complement strand
TATAGTGATGATGTGAGCTATAGTGATGATGTTTTATGATGCTATGAATTGTGTAGTGATGATCGAACTTTAGTGATGATGTTAATTGTGTAGTGATGACGTGAGCTATAGTGATGATGCGAGCTATAGTGATGATGTTTCATGATGCTATGGACTGTGTAGTGATGATGTTAACTGTGTAGTGATGATGAAACTTTAGTGATGATGTTAACTGTGTAGTGATGATGTAACTTTAGTGTATGTTTAGTGATGATGTTAACTGTGTAATGATGATGTGAACTATAGTGATGATGTGTCATGATGGTATGAACTGTGTAGTGATGATGTGAACTATAGTGATGATGTGTCATGTTGCTATGAACTGTGTAGTAATGATGTGAACCATAGTGATGACGTGTCATGATGCTATGAACTGTGTAGTAATGATGTGAACTGTGCAGTGTTGATGTGAACTATAGGGATGATGTGTAGTGATGATGGTAGCCATGAACACCTCATGGAAGTGAACGTGTCCTCTTCTCTGTTACGGAAATAATGTAACACAATGGGCGACTTAAGAGTATCCGACCCCTGGCCTCTGAGTGTACCGACTATCATTAAGACATAATTCACGATTCACAACTTGGTGGTGTATTTTTCTGGAGTAATCATACAAATAACATTATATTATACTTTATTTTTAGTTTACAAAAAAACGAAAACAATGGTGATTCGTAATCACTTTGATTTGACAACAGTTTTCAGGTGGTAAGCCTTGGCCATAGCCCGGGCCTGTTGGGCAGCAGCTTTACGGGGCACCACCCTGGGAGCTTCCACGGCGGCAATCGCCCGAGGAGCGTCTTACATACATACAGTATAACCTGGGCTGTTTTCTCCCTCCACTGCCCCCTGCCCCCCCCCCCTACATAACACAGGTTGAGTTAGCCAGTCGGCGCTGAGAGGAGGCAACCATTTTAGGCTCTTTTACTGGGAGCAGCAAATTTATACTCGAGCAACATTCTAATTCTTTTCATCTTCCCCTCTTTCCCCCCTGCCTCTCCCCCCCTGCCTCTCCCCCCCCCCGAACTAGCCAATCAACCCGTAACTCTGGCACCCCTCCTCTCCCCACCCAATTTAATTATCTCCCACCAGCACACAGCACCAAGGGGAGGATTTGATTTTGATTTTGCCGCTTGCAGCGGCTACTTTATTGTGCACCCCACACTCATCCTGTGAGCGGTAGCGCAAAAGGATTACAGAGTAGGGTTTACAAAGGGTCATAATAATTAACCCCGGTTGTCAGGATATTATGGCACTGAGAGTTACACAGTATTTCATTTACATTATTTGTTTAGTTCTATACATAAAGGGTAACTTATTCACAAATGCGTGAGAACAGGCGTGTGAGGCA
Source organism: Homarus americanus (assembly GCF_018991925.1). Lineage (NCBI taxonomy): Eukaryota > Metazoa > Arthropoda > Malacostraca > Decapoda > Nephropidae > Homarus > Homarus americanus. Next base: position 23,729 of record NW_024749654.1, on the reverse strand, counting down.
GTATGTCTGGCCTCACACTTTGTTATTCACATTTACGTGGGAGGTATTCAAGCACATTGCGTATTTGGTTCTGTACATGAGAACTGATATAGTTACTAAGTGCAAAAAAGTGGATACAATCTTAATATGTCGGCTATCTTGCCATTAGAGATGAAGTGTTGTGCCATTTCACACACAGTGTGCTTGGACCTGTCCCTAAAAGGTTCTATCTTCACACAGTCGAGGACGTAGTGTTCAAGTGTGTGGCCATATGTATGGCCACACACTTTACATTTAGTTTTGTTTACATCTGCTTGAGGAACATACTGCCAAAGGTACTTATATCCTAACCTTAATCTAGCGGTTACAACATCTTGTAATCTAGTGATCTTGTTACTTGCTCCATATACATGTTTCACTTGATACATCTCATCATGGTAAACTATGGATCGACTAGTGCCTGTTTGCACTTGTCTACTTGCGTCAAACTCATCAATAAGTTCTTTCCTAATTACAGTTTTAAGGGTTCTTTTTGACAGACCCAAATTGTATTCAACGGTGTCTTTGTTAGACGCGAGTTTGGCGAGGGCATCAACTCTGTCATGTTTTATGAGGCCTATGTGAGAGGGGATCCACAACAGTTTGACCCTGACACCCCGGTCAACAAGGCACGCATATTTGTGTCTGGCTTCAGAGACAAGATCGTGACAACCTGAGTCGAGGGTACCAAGGGCAAGTAGTGAGGATAGAGAGTCAGTGATGATGAGACTGTCAGTAACAGTGGTTTCAATGAATTTAATAGCTGTGAGTATGGCAACTAATTCAGTTTGTAGAGTGGATGCCCAGTTGTTAATTCTAACTCCTTTCTCAATTATATTACCGTCAGGTTGAGTCACAACAATAGCACTTCCAGCCCTCCCACAGGCGGTGTTTAGAGATCCATCAGTGTAGATGGTCTGTGTGATATTATCATCAGTCTGTAGAGTGTGTATGTGTTCAAGAGCTCTCAATTTGGCAGTGTGTTGGAGATAAATGCTTTGTATAATTAATTTTTTAGGCGGATACGTCGGTATTGTGATATCGAAGGGAACTGTCCGCCAGGGTGGCAGGAAGCGCTGTTGTGTCTCAACTTTGTACAGGTGGTCTAGTCCAAATATCTTCATATGTGTAGCTGTAGTTTGGATCCATTTAGACTCAGTAGTCCCATGGTTCATACATTCTAGCAATTTTAAGGAAACAATGTTATCAGGATCACCACGCAGAAGCCTCAGGGCTATCATGAGGTTGACTTCAATTATTCTATCTTTAACACTGGGTATACCTAGTTCTTTCCTCATATTAAGTACTTTAGTGCTCATGGGACATCCTAGGATAATTCTGAGGGCTTTATTTTGCATTTTCTCGAGCTTGTCAACGCCTTTCCCGTCACGAATGACCAGGGCTGGTGCGTGGTAATCTATCAGAGATCTTATATAGCCTAGGTACATTGTTTTAACAATTCTAATATTAGCACCATAGTGCGGGCTGTACCCCGCTACACTTCTAAGAGGTCTCAGTCTGTCAGTACATTGGCGGGTTAGCTGTTGTATGGCAGGTAGGGTACAAGGGACGGAAACACCAAGATATTTAAAAGAAGAAACATAGTCAATAGTGTTGTTACCTATCTTGAACTTGGCGGGGCCGCGTTTGCGGTTACCAGCTTGTTTGTTGAACACCTTAGTTTTGTCAGTGGAGATAATAAGACCGAGGTGTTCACAGGCTGCGTATACATGGTTCAGGGTGGTTTGCATTTCACGATGAGTTTTAGTATGTATAAGAATATCATCAGCATAGCTGATTGAGATATTGCTGGGGTTGTCTGGTATTAAATTTAATAATGCATTCATAAGAACATTGAACAAAGTGGGGCTAAGTACTCCACCTTGAGGGGTACCAAGTTGCATATCTTTAACTTCACTTTTGTAACCCTGAAACAGTGCAGCAGCCCTTCTGTTGGTTAGGTAACCACTTATCCAGTGTAACAGCCTACCTCCTATATCCATTTTGGCTAGTTCGTACAATATCAGTTGCCTATTGGCAATATCAAATGCAGCTTTTAGGTCAAGAAATGTGGTGTATCTGTGCCTTTCATCACCATGCACAGTTAGGAATGTGGTGATGCAATTATGTACACCTTTACCATGGGTGAAGCCATTTATGTTAGGAGACATGTGTTCTCTGATTCTATATAAGAGTCTGCCAAGAACCATCCTCTCAAAGGTTTTACACAGGCAGCTGGTTAGTGATATGGGACGAAAGGCATCAGGCTGTCCTGGTTTCGGTATTGGTACAACAATACTGCTGGTCCATGATGTGGGTAGTTGGCCCTCGGCATGACTCATATTGTACAATACCAACAATGGATTGCCTGGCACGCGCCTTAGTAGTCTAATGATGTTGTAGGTGACTCCGTCCTCTCCAGGGGAAGTAGACCTACCCCTGGCGAGGGCGGCGTCAAGCTCCCACTCAGTATATGGAACATCACACTCATCGTGCTGTTTGCCCAGCATAAAGCTAATAAGATTACTTCTCTCTACAGACTTCGCATCAAGGAGTCCCCGAGTCCTAGCTGGTAACATGTCATAGCTCGACACATGAGCCCACTTTGTTATTAGCTCATTCGACTTTTGCAGAGGGTTTGGATGGGAGACGTGTCTTCTGTTTTTACCTCTGATTATGTTTATGTCTTTCCAGGCTTTGCTGAGGGATGTGTGTTGGTTCAGGCTGTTGACATATGTCTCCCATGCATTTTGTCTGAGTTCGTTTACACGTTCCCTGACAGCAGCAAGGGAAGCTTGATACAATTGTAACATTTGAGGTGTTCTAAATTGTCTGTAACCCTTACCCACCCTCCTGACCCTAGCCCTGAGTTTTTTCAGCTCAGGGTCATTATAGCACTGCTGTTGCCTGTTCCCATTATGCTGACCACGTTTTCTCCTTTTTTTGGTGGAGGCATTGTTGGTGAAGTATACATAAGTCCTATCTATCAGATCGTCATGGAAACTTTGGTAATTGTCAGGCTTGTAGTCCTTGTACCAGTCATGGATGAAGTCTATGAACTGGCTTTCATGTTCTTGCTTGACTGTGATTCTACGTCTGTTGAGTTTACCACCAGTGGGGGTGTCATTGGCTACATGTATACTAGCTTGGATTGGGCTGTGGTCAGACATAAGATCAGTGACAACATCAGAGCTATGAGTTGTGTATGATAGATTAAAGCCAATACATTTGTCTAGACCCCCGCCATAGATGTGTGTTGGTTCATTATTACCTATAATTTGAACATCTTCATATGCGCTGAGAAGTGAGATAAGTCTCCTACCATTGGTGTTAGTGGTGGAGTCACCTAATTTCTTGTGTCTAGTATTCAGGTCACCCATTAGGACAGTGGGCTCAGTGTGTAAAAAGTCTGGGAGATCTGTGTATTGAAGCTGATCTGAGGGAGCATAGGCGTTTAGCACGTTGAGTGTGGAGTTGCCCAGGTGGATAGTGATCCCACGGTACTGAAGGTTGGTAGTCTTTTTGGATACAAGAGGTACATGCGGGAGTGACTTCTTAACATACATCAAACATGTGTGAGTAGAACTAGGATCATAATACACATAATTGGGCAGACTGAGTGGGGGCTTACCATTAGGTGTGAGACACTCCTGCAGACACACAATATCGATGTCCTCAGTCACAACTTTGTGGTGTAGGTCAGGGTATCGTTTTCTAAGGGATGAGATGTTCCAACTCATCACCTTCACCGCTCTGTATCTTTGCCTGGTATTAACACTGGCCATTATGAAATGTATTTGGAATTTTGTCTGGTATTAACACTGGCCATTATGAAATGTATTTGGAAAGAAGCAAAAGGCACTGTATGATACTGTTCTTTTCTGCGCTGCCTGTCCCTTCGGCAGGCAGTAGGCCAGTTAACCTTTTGGAAACATTTCTGGAGCACGTACGGCTCAACAATTGTTGTATTTCATTGGCAGACAACAACACACTTTGGTTACACTCGACATCACCACCATTTTCTGTTTGTGCTTGTTCATCTTCACTGACCATGTCCACAGAGGCATCAGTAGAACTGTTACCAGTATCACTATTTTCCTCTGCGTGGACACTAGTTCCTGGTGGGTCTTGAGTTTCCACATCTGGTACTGACATCTGAATGTCTTCAGTTTGACTGTAATTTTTCCGTAGCTGCTGCACTGTGTTGGTGGTGTTTTTTTCCTTTAGTGTATCACAGAGGCTCCTAAACATTTCAGTTTGAGCTTGAGCTTGAGCTTGAGCTGTAAACTGAGCTTTGAGTTCTTTAATTTCATTTTTCAAATCATTGATCTCTTCACGATGTGCATGGAGTGTGTTGGCAGCTACCTGTTGTGTCGGTACGTCTGTGTTGCCCCATGCTGATCTTTCGATGACTGCTGGTGATGATCCTGGAGCTTTGGTGGGGAGGGCAGGCCAGGGGTTGGCCGTAGGGAGTACCCTAGCAGCATTAGTGTTTCTTGAGACCTGCCTGGGTGGCGGGTCTGGGCGCTGAAGGGGTGTAGGAGCTCTAGAACAGTTAGGGTGCCATACAGGAACTCCAACTGTTTTGCAGTTAATACACTTCTGTTGGATGACACCCCCTTGAGCAACTGTATCTCTGCAAACCTGTGTTGCATGTTGCCTTGAGCAGAGACCACACCACGGCTTAGTCGAGGGGCATAACCGGGCCACATGGCCCCAGTGCTGACAGTTGTAACACCTCCGGTTAGGGGGCTGATAGAGAGTTACCTTCAGAGTCCGATAGACACCACGGACTCGAATGGTCTTGGGTGGGTCTTCCGAGCCAACCCAGTCTGCAATGACTGCATTCTTGCCCATGAGTCGCTTCGTCCTTCTGATGTAGGGATGGGCTTCTAGTAGTGTAGGGGTCTGGTACTGGTCGAGCCCTATGATTATTATGGTTTTCTTGCTCCATGGTTGGGATGATTTTTCCATGGCTATTCCCCTTATGCTATTGGTGAGGAGATCCTGTATGACTGCTGGGTCGTTTCTAATCAGAACATGATCTTGTGTACCGACTCTGAACTGAAACTCAGCCTCAGGATATTTGTCTTCCGCATCGTTCAGCCAGAGATACTTGTCTTCAGGTGATGTACCTTCAGGGAAGTATAATCTTACTCTCATGGGGGGTTGTGGTTGTAGTTGATTGTCTCTAAGTCTTTCTGCCTTTTCGGCCTTCCGCTTGTTCCTGGACTGAACTAGTTGAAAGCCATCTTCTCCGTTGGTGTCAAGGTCAACACCACAGTCGCCTGGCTCACTCAGTGCATCAGGAGAGTTAAAGCGAGCAGCTGGGTCTCCAGTCAACTCAGACATGGTGGAGTTACAGGGCTCGACTTATATGCCTACGTCAGAGGGCCGAGGACTGCTTGGCACTCCTAGGAAGTCAGCGGTGGTTGGGAGGCGTAACCCTCTTAGAGGACAAAGGAGATTGGCATCTACTGTACAGCGTATTAGCGGTGTGAGGGGAGGCCATGAGCGGGCCTCCCGCGGAGGGAGTGTGGTGTCGGGGGGACTAAGGTAACAGGAGTTTTCTCAGTTTATAAACACTTTTATTACACTACACTTGTTCTTAATAGCATGTCTGTTTTTCTGGTTAGATACAGTATCAAAGTCAATTTTAGTTTCAAAAGAACTAACCAGCTTGGCACACTATGAGGACGGGGGTTTGTGTAAACAAACCCTCACCACATGGCCGAGCGTGACCACAAGGGTATAGGCCTTGCCTCGCGGGCACCTACACCTACACACGACACAGTGCTCAACACACGGTAGTTCACTTGTTATACAGGCAACATATTTGCAGTTGTTGACCTATCCCCACCCTACTGGGTGGTGTTGTGTTATTTCGAAGTCAAGTGTGAAGCCGACCCACTGTTGTTCTCAGAGTGGACTGATTAGCACCTCCTTGTCAGGAGATGGCGGTCAGTTCCCAGCGGTGCTTATCTCACTGGCGGGTCACGGCTCTCACTGGTACTGTCTAGTACTGAATTCACTGGCTTAAACACTGTTCTTAACTGTTCAACACTGGTTCCACTTCTTTCCGAAACGAAATGTCACTTTTGATTATGTTGATATCCCGGTGGTGAGGATGGGTCGGGGAGAGGGACTTGGGGAATGGGCCGAACATTGGCCAAGGGTGAGAGCTGCTCAGCAGGAGCAGCGCCTAAATAGGTCTTGACCCTACGGTGGTCAGGTCATCACTGCAGGGGGAGGAGAGGTTAGTGATGGTGTTGTAGGCGGTGGGAGTAGTAGTGGTTGACTGGTTGTGGTGTTGATTGTGATGGTTGTAGTAGTGGTGGTTGTGGTGGTGGCAAGTGTTGTGACAGTGGTAGATGTATTGGTGGTAGAAATGGTGATCGTAAGGGTAGTGATGTTATTGGTGGTGGCAGCGGTGGTTGTGGTGATAGATATGATGGTGGTGGTAGTAAGGATAGTGATGTTAGTGGTGGTGGTGGTGGAAGACTCAGAAATAACGGTGGTAAGTGCGGTGTTGCGGTCGGTGGCAGTGAGTATAGTCGTGGCAAATTTTGCGACGGAGGCGGCGACGAAGACGGTACTGTCGGGTCAGTATCGTCGATAAAATATTATTATACGGAAAGTTGGGTAATGACAGAGGACGCGGCTACTGAACATACTGCTGGCTGTGGTGACTACGGCAGATGTGCTGGTGCTAGTGGTGGTAACAGTAGTAGTGGTGGTGGCGGTGGTAGTAGTAGTGGTGGTGGTGGCGGTGGTGGTAGTAGTAGCGGTGGTGGTCGTAGTAGTAGTAGTGGTGGTGGCGGTGGTGGTAGTAGTAGTGGTGGTGGTGGTGGCGGCGGCGGTGGTAGTAGTAGTGGTGGCTGCGGTGGTAGTGGTGGCGGCGGTGGTAGTGGTGGTGGTAGTGATAGAGAGAGCTGGACCACGCCCACCTCTCCTCCCCGCTACAGTTTTTACACAACGCAACTAAAGCTCATAGTTCAACCATTAGATTGAAAACTTTATTAATAGTTCGTTAATCTTTTCTCCGGTTATTTAGTTGTACGATGCGTAACCAAAGAGCGAACTACACTATATTACGTCTATGCTCTCGTTCAGGCGTCCGTCCGTATCCATGTTGTAAGCGCCGTAATACTAGGGAAAATACCCCCACTTTATATATTTTCCCCTAGTATTCCCAACAAAGTTATTTAAAACGTTTGATTTTTTCTTTTTACAGTTTTTTGGAAACCTGATCTTGTGAGGGCGTGACTGACAAAGCTCGGATTTTTAAATTGTATTTATTTAATATTTTACAGATTTTTATTCGCCTGTTGACTGAATGATGAGGGTAAGATTCTGGTAATTTAAATATTTGATCGTTCGTGGTTTTACTTCTACGGATTTTTGTATGTAAACTTTTTTTTTTACCTATAACATCTTAATTATAATACAAATATGATGATTAATATTTAGCAAAGATGAAAATTTAAAGGGGATATTATAACTATACCGTCACTGATAAAATTCTTTTAAATTAACCGTTCTTTTATAAACTTCCAGTAATCCATTTTCCAAACTTTATTAGAAGCTGAAGCGCACAGGCAATTTTTTTGATCACCTGAAGATTAGCCACCCCAGTTTATTTCACTTAGGAATAATCAACCTAAACTAACCACCAGGTAGCGTTAGGGAGGTCAATCTTAAGGTGAAATGAGCTGGGGTGGCTAATCTTCAGGTGATGTCAATAATAACTTCTTCTGAACACTGCACAAACAAACAGCACTTTTGGACAGGTGACGAAAGATGGGATTGTGCAGAAGAGACAGTAAAGACTTGAAAATTGGGTCGGAATTGAATGTGGAGGAAATGTGTTGAAATAGTGAGGAGGCAGTAATGAACGAGGTGTGGAGCCTGTAAGGACCACACCATAAATGTTCTTTAAACGAAGGGTAACAGAAAACATCCTCTTCTGGTGGTTTGAAGGTTATATCCATGTTATTTTGGCGACCATCCTTGGTCTTAAGTTAAACCTTCAGTTACGTAACGTTAGATCAACTTACACGTCTTAGGAAACCTGGACCGTGTCTGAGGAATGTGTTGGTGGGGAGATGACGTGGGCAGTTTCTCTCACCAGTACAGCGGGGCAGTTTATCAAGGTCTCGAAAACGTTCACTTTGTCTTGTAAGACTCGGTAAATGATCCAGCAACAAAGAGAAACGTACATTTGCTTAACGAAACGAGAGCAGAACAAATAAGTCCAAGAGGTTGTTCTTACAACAGGACCCGGGCAGTGGACGTTTTTGAAACCAATTTAAACAAACAGACGGCGCGGAAAGACAAACATCATGACATTGATACAAGTCAAGTGTTGTAACTGGGGTGCGCTATTCACAAGAAAGGCTGAGTTGTAGAGCAAACAGAGAGCTACTTCAGACCCGAGCTTCAAGCCTCGTCCAATTCACCGCCCAGTTCCTGTGATGCCCACCAAGTTGGCTCCAACCCGGAGGAATTTGTTTTTGCGTAGGAATTGCCTGCGTGAATGCCACCTTGATGAATCCTGATAACTCTGCATTCACATGGTAACAAGAGCGAGGTGATTGGTGCTGCCGAGAGCATGACGGAACCAAGCCATCATCATCATCATCTCCCTGGCGCACAAATCAGGGAAGTTGTCTCCAGCAAATGGCAGAAGGTTCTTTAGGTGGAACAAGTATCTCAAGATATACATTCCAGGGGAAGGATGTTGATACGGCACAGGTGTTGCACGGTCCTGGTAGGGGAGTGGGAGAAAAAGAAGACGGGATTGGCAAATACTGATGAGCAGGTGGGATAGAAAGCAAGAAAGAAAGGAAAGTGAAGGAAGGGAGGGAAGAGGGGAGAGGTGCCACAGCTGAACTAGCAAGAACGTGTGTTGACATTGGTGAATTATCGCCTGAGTTTCCTCACTACATCTTGCGCTGTCTGCCACTGGTGGGCTGGTGAGTGTGCGGTGGCGGGGGCAAAGACTCACCTGGCCAGGTACGACATGGTGTACAGTTACTTGTTGACCGTTTACCTACAGCTGGGTTAATTAACGAAGAGAGACACGGTGGGGAGGGGATAGAACAGTTCACTGTAAACATAGGGGCCAGAGCCTCCCTAACCTGTTGCCAGCAAGTGCGAGAGACCTCCTAAAACACTTTAATGGAAACCTTCAGGAGGAGATTTTGTGAGCTACTTCACAGTGTGTATAATGAGTTACCCGAAGCGCTGCATATTAAAACAGTCTGGTAAACGAGCCGACATGAAGGCAGCATGAGTGAGGACCACTGGGAGGGGAGAGAAAAGCCTCAGTGAAAACAACGTCCGGTAAGCGCCAGGGTTCATGAGGAGCGGCGGCGGAGGCGAGGCTAACTACGCACTAACACATCTCCATCATTTCATGTTTTAATTGCTGTAGCTGACAATCATACTCGACTCGGAGGGGTTGCCAAGGTGAAAGGGCCTGAGCGAGATCACTTGACGAGACACAACTTATTTCTGGATTTTCTGCTGGAAATTATAAAGATGCTTGTGATCCCTCATACGACGCAGGTAAATATAGAAATACTTCCGACAAACACCACCAAGTTGTGAATCGTGAATTATGTCTTAATGATAGTCGGTACACTCAGAGGCCAGGGGTCGGATACTCTTAAGTCGCCCATTGTGTTACATTATTTCCGTAACAGAGAAGAGGACACGTTCACTTCCATGAGGTGTTCATGGCTACCATCATCACTACACATCATCCCTATAGTTCACATCAACACTGCACAGTTCACATCATTACTACACAGTTCATAGCATCATGACACGTCATCACTATGGTTCACATCATCACTACACAGTTCATAGCAACATGACACATCATCACTATAGTTCACATCATCACTACACAGTTCATACCATCATGACACATCATCACTATAGTTCACATCATCATTACACAGTTAACATCATCACTAAACATACACTAAAGTTACATCATCACTACACAGTTAACATCATCACTAAAGTTTCATCATCACTACACAGTTAACATCATCACTACACAGTCCATAGCATCATGAAACATCATCACTATAGCTCGCATCATCACTATAGCTCACGTCATCACTACACAATTAACATCATCACTAAAGTTCGATCATCACTACACAGTTCATAGCATCATGAAACATCATCACTATAGCTCACATCATCACTATAGCTCACGTCATCACTACACAATTAACATCATCACTAAAGTTCCATCATCACTACACAGTTCATAGCATCATGAAACATCATCACTATAGTTCACATCATCACTATAGCTCACGTCATCACTACACAATTAACATCATCACTAAAGTTCCATCATCACTACACAGTTCATAGCATCATGAAACATCATCACTATAGCTCACATCATCACTATAGCTCACGTCATCACTACACAATTAACATCATCACTAAAGTTCCATCATCACTACACAGTTCATAGCATCATGAAACATCATCACTAAAGCTCACATCATCACTATAGCTCGCATCATCACTATAGCTCACGTCATCACTACACAATTAACATCATCACTAAAGTTCCATCATCATTACACAGTTCATAGCATCATGAAACATCATCACCGAAGAGGACACTCCCTTGGAGGTGGTCACCGAAGAGGACACTCCCTTGGAGGTGGTCACCGAAGAGGACACTCCCTTGGAAGTGGTCACCGAAGAGGACACTCCCTTGGAGGTGGTCACCGAAGAGGACACTCCCTTGGAGGTGGTCACCGAAGAGGACACTCCCTTGGAAGTGGTCACCGAAGAGGACACTCCCTTGGAGGTGGTCACCAAAGAGGACACTCCCCTGGAGGTGGTCACCGAAGAGGACACTCCCTTGGAGGTGGTCACCGAAGGGGACACTCCCGAAGAAGTGCCCCGTAGAGCTTCTGCCCAAAAGCTCCGGGCCAATAGGCCTCCTCACCAGGCCAAGAATACCTTGGTCCCAGGGGCCAAAGGTCATCTCAAATCATACGTTGAGCACCGAGCGCACATGGTCGCTGAAGCCCGTAAAGCTGCTGCCCAACAGGGCCGGGCCATGGCCAATGAGCACCGCCTGAAAACTCGGACCAAGAATACCTTGGTCCCAAGGGCCACCGAAGGGGATACTCCCCAAGAAGTGCCCCGTAGAGCTGCTGCCCAAATGTTCCGGGCCAATAGGCCTCTTCACCAGGCCAAGAATACCTTGGTCCCAGGAGCCAAAGGTAATCTCAAATCAAAGGCTGAGCACCCAACTAACACGGTCGCTGAAGCCCGTAAAGCTGCTGCCCAACAGGCCCGGGCCATGGCCAAGGAGCGCCGCCTGAAAACTGCATGAAACAAAAGTGATTATTAATCCACGTTGTTTTCTTTTTGTTTATGTTTTTGTGTAAACTAAAAATGAAGTATAAATTAATATTATTTGTATTATTACTCCACAAATAACTTATAAAGCATCTCCTGCATACAATTCTTACTGCACTTACTTATATCACATATATACAGAACTGGTAATACCTGGGTATAAATAACACTTTAAAATAGCCCAACTCTCATACACAAACATATCACTCACCGGGGTATTCTGTCTTGCTGTCCAAGCATTTTCCTAGTTTAAGGCCAACATATATATATATATATATATATATATATATATATATATATATATATATATATATATATATATATATATATATATATATATATATATATATATATATATACATACATACATACGTACATGCATACATAAAAAGGGAGACAATTTGTAAAATAAAGAGATGAGAGAGAGAGAGAGAGAGAGAGAGAGAGAGAGAGAGAGAGAGAGAGAGAGAGAGAGAGAGAGAGAGAGAGAGAGAGAGAGAGAGAGAGAGAGAGAGAGAGAGAGAGAGAGAGAGAGAGAGAGAGAGAGAGACATCCTCCTACACTCAGAATATGGTCTGACAGCCAAGACGTGACCTACCTACTATCACACATCATGTATCTCTGTGTGGCAGGGAGGGAAGACAGGGAGAATAGGGAGGGCAGGGAGGAGAGGGGATTGAGACTAGAGAGGGCAGGGTGGGAAGAAAAGGGAGAGGGAGACTAGAGGGCAGGGAGGAGAGAGGGGGAATAGTAGGGAGGGTAGGGAGGAGAGGAGAGGGATAGTAGGGAGGGCAATGAGGAGAGGGGAGAGATACTGGGGAGGGAAGATAGGGAGATCATCACTACACAGTTCATAGCATCACTATACATCATCACTATAGTTCACATCATAACTACTCAGTTCATAGTGTCACTACACATCATCACTACACAGTTCACAGCATCACTATACATCACCACTATAGTTCACATCATAACTACATAGTTCATAGTATCACTAAACATCATCAGTATAGTTCACATCATAACTACACAGTTCATAGTATTACTACACACCATCACTACACAGTTCATAGCATCACTATACATCATCACTATAGTTCATATCATAACTACACAGTTCATAGTATCACTACACATCATCACTACACAGTTCATAGCATCACTATACATCATCACTATAGTTCATATCATAACTACACAGTTCATAGTATAACTACACATCATCACTACACAGTTCAGAGCATCGCTATACATCATCACTATAGTTCATATCATAACTACACAGTTCATATTATCACTACACAGCATCACTACACAGTTCATAGCATCACGATACATCATCACTATAGTTCACGTCAAAACTACATAATTCATAGTATCACTACACATCATCACTACACAGTTCATAGCATCACTATACATCATCACTATAGTTCATATCATAACTACACAGTTCATAGTATCACTACACATCATCACTACACAGTTCATAGTATCACTACACAGTTCATAGTATCACTATACATCATCACTATAGTTCATATCATAACTACACAGTTCATATTATCACTACACAGCATCACTACACAGTTCATAGCATCACGATACATCATCACTATAGTTCACGTCAAAACTACACAATTCTTAGTATCACTACACATCATCACTACACAGTTCATAGCATCACTATACATCATCACTATAGTTCATATCATAACTACACAGTTCATAGTATCACTACACATCATCACTACACAGTTCATAGTATCACTACACAGTTCATAGTATCACTACACAGTTCATAGTATCACTATACATCATCACTATAGTTCATATCATAACTACACAGTTCATATTATCACTACACAGCATCACTACACAGTTCATAGCATCACGATACATCATCACTATAGTTCACGTCAAAACTACACAATTCTTAGTATCACTACACATCATCACTACACAGTTCATAGCATCACTATACATCATCACTATAGTTCATATCATAACTACACAGTTCATTGTATCACTACACATCATCACTACACAGTTCATAGCATCACTATACATCATCACTACAGTTCATATCATAACTATGCAGTTCATAGTATCACTACACATCATCACTACACAGTTCATAGCATCACTATACATCATCACTATAGTTCACATCATAACTACATACTTCATAGTATCACTACACATCATCACTGCACAGTTCATAGCATCACTATACATCATCACTATAGTTCACATCATAACTACATAGTTCATAGTATCACTATGCATCATCACTATAGTTCATATCATAACTACACAGTTCATAGTATCACTACACATCATCACTACACAGTTCATAGCATCACTATACATCATCACTATAGTTCATATCATAACTACACAGTTCATAGTATAACTACACATCATCACTACACAGTTCAGAGCATCGCTATACATCATCACTATAGTTCATATCATAACTACACAGTTCATAGTATCACTACACAGCATCACTACACAGTTCATAGCATCACGATACATCATCACTATAGTTCACGTCAAAACTACACAATTCTTAGTATCACTACACATCATCACTACACAGTTCATAGCATCACTATACATCATCACTATAGTTCATATCATAACTACACAGTTCATAGTATCACTACACATCATCACTACACAGTTCATAGTATCACTATACATCATCACTATAGTTCATATCATAACTACACAGTTCATAGTATCACTACACAGTTCATAGTATCACTATACATCATCACTATAGTTCATATCATAACTGCACAGTTCATAGTATCACTACACATCATCACTACACAGTTCATAGCATCACTACACATCATCACTACACAGCTCATAGTATCACTACACATCATCTCTACACAGTTCATAGCATCACTACACGTCATCACTGCAGTTTACATCATCACTCAGCTCTGTAGTAGCGGGTAACCTCTTACTACATTCTTTCACAAGTGCCTGAGGAATCTAGGGCTCCTGGGGTGCCTTTATTATATATATATAAAACATTTTCTTTCCAAATTGTGCGATCAGTACAAAAGATTTTTACAAGAAGCCAACGTCATCACTATAGCATAAGAAAGTTGTCTTTACCCCCAAATTTCAATTTCATATACTGTTCTTCCCTCATCACCACCCCCAGAAAGTTAGATAAAAATGAGTGAATTCGATACAGATGTAGAGTACCTGGGGACCTATCACCCATATTACAAAAGTTTAAGAATGCTTCTCCTTGAAGAAGTGTGCCTGATAATGGAAAACACAAGTCGTCCTTTCGGCCAGCGTGTCCTGTATGTCGAAGAGGACTACTTACAGTACCTGCCTCCTCTGGTACCCGGTGAGGGAGTGTTCCTAGTGGTGTCACTGGGAGAGGATGTTTTCCACTGTGTATCCATGTACCGGTGTCCCGATGGCCGGTACCTCTACCACGACTCCACACCCCGGCCAGTACATGTTTGCTTTCATGAATACGTGGACCGTCACGGCATCCCCTACGAGGATGTATCAGTTGTACAAGCAATAGTTCAACAGCCATTGTACCAGACCTGCGCCTTCCACGCACTCGTCTTCCTCGACTACGTTACGAGTTGTGAGTTAGACGACTCATGGCTCATAATGCACCATTTTAAGAGACAAATGGGACGACATACTGAGAGGACCGCCATACTCCGCGTCCTGAGAATGATCCACGAGCTACCTTTTGACATCGACATGTCTGCTCACTGGACCGGATACAACAGTCTTTTGCCCTCCTACACCCCGGTCCACACTCACAACGTGCTCAGATGTCGCGCCCAGAGGTATGGCCGGTTCTACGATGTTGGCACCGGCTGATTCATCCCCCACTCATTTATTCACTATCATATCAGCCATTCATCGCATAACCCGTCCAAAAACCAAAACAACAACACCAAGAAAAAGAAGACAGTAGGCCATCAGAGTAATAAAGTGCAAGAATGATGACCAAGAATAAAAAACCCCTCAAGAATGACTCAGAAGAACAAAGAAGACAGCAGCTCCGGCCGAAATAGCCGAAAGGCGAAGTGGCCAGATATTCTAAAACAACAACTCCACATATCAAGAAGCGCTCAACACACTGACCCTTTCGACTCTCACTGACCATCACCACGACCTCATCTGCAAATTTGGTAAGAAGCTTCTACACCATCCTCGACACCGGCTCCTACTACCACCTGAGATCCCTAGTCCGAGAATTGCTGTTCGACACCACAACCGCATCCAGCCCATACGTGCACGAACTGATCGCTATAAGAACAGCCCAGTCCCAACCATTGTAAAAATTATCAATAACTTGTAATAAATCAGTGTATTCACTCCCAGTAAACACTGCTCCTTACACTATCACTATGTTGAAATGAACTGTAGTTTGAGCTTTTCCCCATCTAGTTTTTATATGTCTTATTTGTGTCACTTATGTTACTTGTATATTATTTGTAATTCGTAATCCATTCCCCAAATATGTAACTGTATATTTTCAGCCTTCTGGCTGCCAAGCTCTTTCAATAAACCGTTAATTATTATTATTATTGTTACACACACACACACACACACACACACACACACACCGCAACCACATCCAGCCCATGCGTGCACGAACTGATCGCTATAAGAACAGCCCAGTCCCAACCATTGTAAAAATTATCAATAACTTGTAATAAACCAGTGTATTCACTCCCAGTAAACACTACTCCTTGCACTATCACTATGTTGAAATGCACTGTAGTTTGAGCTTTTCCCCATCTAGTTATTATATATCTTATTTGTATCACTTATGTTACTTGTATATTATTTGTAATTCGAAACCCATTCCCCAAATATGTAACTGTATATTTTCAGCCTTCTGGCTGCCAAGGTCTTTCAATAAACCGTTAATTATTATTATTAGACAGCTACCAAACAGGGAGGTACTACCGCCTGGGAAGATATTGGAAGCAAAATGTATTCTAATGGTAGACCCTGCTGCTATATGGCATCACGAAAATTGTGACCAAGTCCCAGTTGAGGGAAAATGGGCTGTTATGTTACCTGTTTTGATGGGAGGGGTGTTGCAAAGTCTCTCTCTCACTCTTTTTTTCTCTCCCTCTTCATTTCTCTTCCTCCTCCTCGCTCTCTCTCTCTCTCTCCTCCTTTCATGTCACGAGGATGTATCAGTTGTACAAGCAATAGTTCAACAGCCATTGTACCAGACCTGCGCCTTCCACGCACTCGTCTTCCTCGACTACGTTACGAGTTGTGAGTTAGACGACTCATGGCTCATAATGCACCATTTTAAGAGACAAATGGGACGACATACTGAGAGGACCGCCATACTCCGCGTCCTGAGAATGATCCACGAGCTCCCTTTTGACATCGACATGTCTGCTCACTGGACCGGATACAACAGTCTTTTGCCCTCCTACACCCCGGTCTCACACTCACAACGATGTTGGCACCGGCTGATTCATCCCCCACTCATTTATTCACTATCATATCAGCCATTCATCGCATAACCCGTCCAAAAACCAAAACTACAACACCAAGAAAAAGAAGACAGAAGGCCATCAGAGTAATAAAGTGCAAGAATGTTGACCAAGAATAAAAAACCCCTCAAGAATGACTCAGAAGAACAAAGAACCAACATCATCACTACATCACTACCAACATCTTCACTACACTACCAACATCATCACTACCAACATCTTCACTACACTACCAACATCATCACTACCAACATCATCACTACCAACATCTTCACTACACTACCAACATCATCACTACCAACATCATCACTACCAACATCTTCACTACACTACCAACATCATCACTACCAACAACATTCACTACACCACCAACGTCATCACTACATCACTACCAACATCATCACTACCAACATTATCACTTCAATACTACTACCAACATCTTCACTACACTACCAAATATCTATCTACTACCAACATCTTCACTACACTACACTACCAACATCATCACTACATCACTACCAACATCTTCACTACACCACCAACATCATCACTACATCACTACCAACATCTTCACTACACTACCAACATCACTACCAACATCTTCACTACACTACCAACATCATCACTACCAACATCTTCACTACACTCCCAACATCATCACTACCATCATCTTCACTACACTACACTACCAACATCATCACTAAATCACTACCAACATCTTCACCACACCACCAACGTCATCACTATAGCATAAGAAAGTTGTCTTTACCCCCAAATTTCAATTTCATATACTGTTCTTCCCTCATCACCACCCCCAGAAAGTTAGATAAAAATGAGTGAATTCGATACAGATGTAGAGTACCTGGGGACCTATCACCCATATTACAAAAGTTTAAGAATGCTTCTCCTTGAAGAAGTGTGCCTGATAATGGAAAACACAAGTCGTCCTTTCGGCCAGCGTGTCCTGTATGTCGAAGAGGACTACTTACAGTACCTGCCTCCTCTGGTACCCGGTGAGGGAGTGTTCCTAGTGGTGTCACTGGGAGAGGATGTTTTCCACTGTGTATCCATGTACCGGTGTCCCGATGGCCGGTACCTCTACCACGACTCCACACCCCGGCCAGTACATGTTTGCTTTCATGAATACGTGGACCGTCACGGCATCCCCTACGAGGATGTATCAGTTGTACAAGCAATAGTTCAACAGCCATTGTACCAGACCTGCGCCTTCCACGCACTCGTCTTCCTCGACTACGTTACGAGTTGTGAGTTAGACGACTCATGGCTCATAATGCACCATTTTAAGAGACAAATGGGACGACATACTGAGAGGACCGCCATACTCCGCGTCCTGAGAATGATTCACGAGCTCCCTTTTGACATCGACATGTCTGCTCACTGGACCGGATACAATAGTCTTTTGCCCTCCTACACCCCGGTCCACACTCACAACGTGCTCAGATGTCGCGCCCAGAGGTATGGCCGGTTCTACGATGTTGGCACCGGCTGATTCATCCCCCACTCATTTATTCACTATCATATCAGCCATTCATCGCATAACCCGTCCAAAAACCAAAACAACAACACCAAGAAAAAGAAGACAGAAGGCCATCAGAGTAATAAAGTGCAAGAATGTTGACCAAGAATAAAAAACCCCTCAAGAATGACTCAGAAGAACAAAGAAGACAGCAGCTCCGGCCGAAATAGCCGAAAGGCGAAGTGGCCAGATATTCTAAAACAACAACTCCACATATCAAGAAGCGCTCAACACACTGACCCTTTCGACTCTCTCTGACCATCACCACGACCTCATCTGCAAATTTGGTAAGAAGCTTCTACACCATCCTCGACACCGGCTCCTACTACCACCTGAGATCCCTAGTCCGAGAATTGCTGTTCGACACCACAACCGCATCCAGCCCATACGTGCACGAACTGATCGCTCTAAGAACAGCCCAGTCCCAACCATTGTAAAAATTTATCAATAACTTGTAATAATAAACCAGCGTATTCAATTCTGTAAAATACCACTCCTGCACTGTCACTATGTTGAAATGAACTGTGTTTGAGCTTTTCCCCATCTAGTTATTATATGTCTTATTTGTGTCACTTATGTTACTTGTATATTATTTGTAATTCGAAACCCATTCCCCAAATATGTAACTGTATATTTTCAGCCTTCTGGCCGCCAAGCTCTTTCAATAAACCGTTAATTATTATTATTATTATTATTATTATTACACACAAACATGAGGAAGATGTTAAGTAATTAAAATACAGTAAACAAGACAATAAAGTTATGACATGAATAACAGCCCCTCGTAAACAAAACAATACCGCTTAAAATCATCAGCATATTTTTCACAGTTAAGGCGGGGCGTGGCGGGGCGGGGCGGGGCAGGACGGGGAGAGCTTAATCATTAATGCATCCTTTACTCAATAACTTTCGTAGATAAGAGACAAAATATACGCAACAAAGTCTTCAAATTATTGTATCTTATAAAAATGTTGATTGATTAAGTAAAGGAAATTATTGACTGAAGGAAAATATTACCTGATACTTTAACTTAGTGGCTTAAATCTTCCTTGGTCTCTTCATTACGGGGACACGAGTTTATTTAGCTAAGAGGAATGACGGTACACAATAGGTAAGTAGACTATATCCACTATGGTACACAAGGGGTGAGTATAGACTATCTCCACAAGGTAAAAGATAAGTGACAGGAATGGACGGGTGGTTGTGGTGGTGGTGTGGGAGACGGGAGTGGGAACAGGTGACAGGAATGGACGGGTGGTTGTGGTGGTGGTGTGGGAGACGGGAGTGGGAATAGGTGACAGGAATGGATTTATGGTTGTGGTGGTGGTGTGGGAGACGGGAGTGGGAACAGGTGACAGGAATGGACGGGTGGTTGTGGTGGTGGTGTGGGAGACGGGAGTGGGAATAGGTGACAGGAATGGACGGAGTGACAGAATTAATAACATATGTTAGATAAAAACAACAACAACATAAACAACAACAAAAATAACAACAATAATAACAACAACAATAACAACAACAAAAATAACAACAATAACAACAACAATAACAACACTAACAACAAAGGAATATTATAGGATACGTCTTTTATGGTGTGTTAATATTATTTGTTTTTAAAGACCGAATAGATTTACTCGTTTAAAAATTATATTGGGCCAGACATCTCTCTCTCTCTCTCTCCTCCCTGTCAGACCTATCTCTTGAAGGAGGGAGGAAGGAGTGACCTTGACCAAGTTGTCATGTGTGTGTGTGTGTGTGTGTGTGTGTGTGTGTGTGTGTGTGTACGTCGTAGTCAACACTGGCGTCTCTACAGAGGGCCTGGGATGAAGGGTGTGTGGGAGGATGTGGCTGGGATGGGGAGGGGGGGAGGGAGGGTGTGGCTCCTTCTCCTGTCCTGAGAAATACTGTTAAATGAGTCACGTTAAAAGCAGGATGTGTTGTTGTGTGTTGTTGGCTAGTGACATACAGTGTGGCAGGCTAGTGACATACAGTGTGGCAGGCTAGTATCATCCAGTGTGGCAGGCTAGCGTCATACAATATGGCCAAATTTTATCCCAGCATTGCCTATTGTCATGCCTTTTTTCATCTACTTTCATGGTGGGAAAAAAAATAGTTTCATGAGAACATTTACAAGAGGCAATAGAGAAGAAGTTAAAAAGGTAGTTATCATTGAGTACAGTAATCGTTGAGTACAGTAATTGTTGAGTACAGTAATCGTTGAGTACAGTAATAATTGAGTACAGTAATCGTTGAGTACAGTTATCGTTGAGTACAGTAATCATTGAGTACAGTAATCGTTGAGTACAGTAATAATTGAGTACAGTAATCGTTGAGTACAGTTATCGTTGAGTATAGTAATCGTTGAGTATAGTAATCGTTGAGTACAGTAATCGTTGAGTACAGTTATCATCGAGTACAGTAATCGTTGAGTACAGTAATCGTTGAGTACAGTAATTATTGAGTACAGCAATAAGTGAGTAGTGTTATGCTTTCATCTCCCGTAATTTTGGTCTACGTATAGTTAGCCCTGTAGCCTCATACTGTACCCAGATAATAGTGCTGTAATTTGGGTATTTCTTCCATGACTGGGTGCGCCTTGTCTGCTACTCTTTGTTGTTTGTTTTTTGTTTACATGTGAGGTAAACACGATATATACTCTACATATAGGAGCGACACATATCATATAGTTCAGTAATATTGAAATAGTTGTGGAATGGAATTTTTATTGATTTTTTTTTTAAATATTTATCAATTACTCAAATATGTGGAGATAAATTTCAGTATGCTTTTGAAGTCAATCAGTCAGCCAGTTATTTGATCAGTTAGCCAGTCAGTCAGTCAGTCAGTCAGACAGTCAACACTCAAACAACGTCAATAGTGAGTGAATTATGTCAGTATCTTCAATTCCTGTCTACAAATATTAAATGTTATCATTCGTCTTCAGTGTTAAGAAATAATTTGTGTATGTGATTTTATTTTTATCATAAGAAACTCTCTAGATTTTTTCCCATTTCTGTAAGATTAGGATTTATTTTTTTTACATAATAGAAAATTTAGGTTACCTTGTTAAAAAAAATATTAGAGCAAGTTTGAATGCTCGAGAGTCCCTCCTACACCTTGTACTATTGTCTGGTCTTACTCTCGGGATGCCAGTTATTTGTGCGTTTATCTGTCTATACGTAAATAGACGGTTGATGGCGGGACAGGAGAAAGGCGGGGTGACCTGCCAGACCACCAACATAAACACAATTAACGAGGCGCCCGGGGAGACTCCTGGGGGAATCAACCGCTCACCCACTTGCGTAACACGTCATTAGGTTCTTTTTAACTAACTAGCTGATGTAAAAATATATCCTCAGTGTTTACCTTGGCCGGTGTGGGTGGCTTGCTTACGTCTCTATCTGTCGAGGGAGAAATATTATTGGTGGTGCCTTAGATCACGTATAGAGAGTCAACAGGAAGTCAAAATCACTGATCCTCAATAACGAGACAAACTCATGCCTCGTGTTGGCTGTCTGAATATTCAAATCGAATTAATTTCTTGGGGTGTTACCGTTTCATGTTGAATGGCAAACCTGATGTTAATATTTTACTGTTAATAAGAACGCTACGAGAATATTGGTAAATGAGGATCTTAAGGTAAATGATAAATCACCTTTTGTACTTTTTATAAGAGTATTTTTGTATGGTATATGCACGTGAGCCGCTGTTGAAAATATCTAGAGGACTCGCAGCAAATTTCTCCTACCACTAACTTGTGTCCGTACAGTTTGTTTGTTTTCATCCTGATGGCCAAAATACAAAGAGATATATCAACACCGATGCTTGTGCTGTAGAGAATAATATATCCCGTTAATTAGTAGAACAAGTATCGCAGATTATCACTCCACCAACACGAAATACAGTAGACCATAAATTGGCTGGCTACATGCTTACACTCTGGGGTAATTACTAGCGTTACTTTATCAACAGTTCCCAACCGACCACCACCACATACATGTACAGCTCATCTGATCCTCTCGGTGGGACAGACTCCACCAAAAACCCCACAAGATCAGATTCCTTTACAAAGTGCTCCGCTGTGGATTAGATTCTACTGTTTTTTTTTATTTTTTTTTGTTTTTTTAATGCAAACATGGAGGACGTCGGCTGAGGGTTTGTTGTTGTTGTGAGATAAGGTGTCGTTTCTGCTAGTGCTTTTGTTTATTAGTGATTTGTGAGGAGTTTGGGGGCTTGTTGTCAGAGTAAACAAGAGTAAGAGATATAATGATTAATCTGCTACAGACGTTGATGCCCGGGGGAGGGAGGGTGGGGAGGGGGGGTGTATGTTATCGCAAATTCTGCCTTTAATGTAATAGATACCGCTTTATGTACTCAAGGTCTTCCATATATTGTCGGGTTACAATAGTGGAGATTTGTTCATTGTACATTTCAGAGATGCCTTTTGAGTCTTTGTTGTTCATCTGTCGAAATGTACTGTACAAACTCTTCATGACAGATTATAGTACAGTGTGACCTCTTATAATGGACTTTATCTTATATAATTCGTTAGATGGAAATTTCGCATTTAACGGACCGATATAACGACTTTCATCTCTATATAATTCGTTAGATGGAAGTTTCACATTTAACGGACCCTCGATATAACGGACTTTATCTCTATATGGTTCATTAGATGTAAGTTTCACATCTAACTATACCCTCGATATAACGGACTTTATCTCTATATGGTTCATTAGATGTAAGTTTCACATCTAACTATACCCTCGATATAACGGACATCTCTCTCCACATTATCCGCTTATAATGTCTATATTGGGGAGTTATACTCCTAGATGAAATAAAACTGAAAAAGGAACGTAAAATTTAGAAAAACAAATAATCTTCGGTTTCTTTGAGTCAACTTCCATAATAATAATAATAATTATAATAATAATAATAATAATAATAATAATAATAATAATAATAATAAATAACGAGTTTTTCATTAACCACAACTGTGTTATTCATTCCTCATCATTCACGGCGGTTTCTGAAGGGAAGTTTGTCACCAATTAGAACTATTACCACGCCATAACCTTATCATTCACATACATCTATTCAGTGTGTGTGTGTGTGTGTGTGTGTGTGTGTGTGTGTGTGTGTGTGTGTGTGTGTGTGTGTAGCCTCTAGCTTAACACACAGAGAATGAGTCTACAATACATAACAATCTGACAACAATAAACTTTCCCGTAATT
>NW_024749653.1:0-22378 GCF_018991925.1 Homarus americanus | reverse complement strand
TAATATATGTTTTAATAATGCTTGTTAGACTTGTTTTATCATAGAATAATGAAGAAAATGTTTTGTACATCAACATACTAAAATACAATATTAGTTTTTTTTTATGACAAGAAGAGGCTTGGCTGTTCTATTTCTCGCTTTATGGAAGAGATGCAGCTTTTGTCTTCTTACAACTTTTCAAGTAATTTGTACCAAAATAGAAGATTTTTATTGTCCACATTTAGGGTATATTTTTTTTTATGACTGAATAAACTTGCAGATAGACCTTATTAATGTGGTATAGCTGTAAATATCCTTCAGTAATGAAATCCAAATATGAGGTCAAGTGAACATTTTTGCTTAGACTCCGCCTTTGTTAGGACCAAGTTATAACAAGTTATTCTGCCAAGTATCCAATAAGTACCTATGACTCAGAGTTAAATAATACCTAACCTAATCTAAGTTCATCAAACTTAATAAAAAAAGTGGGGCAAAAAATAAGTGGTAAAGAAATTTTTTTCTCAGAAAAAGAATTATATTCAGAGGTTTTTTATCCAATACCTTCAGTCGTGATTATTTTGATGCAAAATTAGTAAAATGTATTTAACCCTAACACTACCTCACCTTACCTAATCTTACCTTACCTTATCAAACCTAACCTAATGTTACCTAACCTAACCAAGCTGCAACGCTCATGACACAATTGAGTTCTCTAGAAAGTTTTAATTTCATTTTCTTTTTTTAAAAATACATTTGCAGAGACAACAAACTTTTGATAATTATTTCTCCAACATATCTATAAATCTGTTGATGATATATAAATTTAGAATAGGTTAGGTTTGGTGTGATTAGGATAGGTTAGGCTAGTTTAGGATAGTCTAAGTTAGCTTAGGAAAGGCTAAGTTAGGTTACGATACACTAGGTTAGGTTTTAATCTGCATGATATTTTTACTGAACTTTTAAACGATGTTATAATCCTGGCAGCAGGGTATCGATCACGAAAATAACACTTTGGTAGTTATAACATTTGATAAAGCTTATTATTACTGTAACATGAAACAAATCACTATAGCTGTACTTATCAATCCAGTATTAAATCTGTATTATCTTTGACCATCGCTCATTGGCCAGCTTATCTCTGCACTGTTCTCTGATATAATAAAGTATTGGTGAATGGGAATATTAATCATTTGTGAGTCACTTACTATAAAGGAAACTGTAACGGATTCTATGGACAGTTGGGAATATTTTCACGGAATAAGTCGGAGTAACTCCCTCTTGCCCAAAAGCGATCCAAGGAGTTAATTCACAGAGCGAAAATCTAGACGAGTCTTCCTTGTTTGTTTTAGGTCATAACAACGAAAAGTTTAATAATGTTTATTACAATGATTCAGGTTTTACTGTAATTCTTCTTTTTTATATTTTTAGTATTTTGTAGATTTTTTTCACCCAGTTCATTTCTTGTTTAGATTCATTATTGCAATTATTTTTATTACAGAGTTGAATTAAAAGCTTATATCTAAGTATTTTACAGCTTCACAAATACTTTTATAAAATGTTGATACACACAGTGGACAGTTTTTAGTTCTTTCTTGTAATACCTCAGTATTACTCTGTTAAATTCTTACCATTTACACCTGACCATTTATTTATTTATTTTACAAATTGTTTAAAGAGAGAACATCACCAGCAGGATACAGATGATGAAGTAAATAGAAGTTTGTAACCTAACCCTACCCCCCCACTGCTACCCCTCCCTCTTGTCCCACATTCTTACTCGTCACTCCTACCCCTTACTCCTACCCCTTACTCCCACCCCTTAATCCCACCCCTTATTCCCACCCCTTATTCCCACCCCTTGCTCCCACCCCTTCCTTCTACCCCTTACTTCTACCCCTTACTCCTACCCCTTACTTCTACCCCTTACTTCTACCCCTTACTCCTACCACTTACTCCTACCACTTACTCATACCCCTTACTCCCACCCCTTGCTTCCACCCCTTGCTTCCACCCTCTTACTCGTACCCCTTGCTCCCAACCCTTACTCCTACCCCTTACTGCCACCCCTTACTGCCACCCCTTACTCCCACCCCTTACTCCTACCCCTTACTCCGACCCCTTAATCCCACCCCTTAATCCCACCCTTACTTCCACGCCTTACTCCCACCCCTTACTCCCACCCCTTACTCCCACCCCTTACTCCTACCCCTTACTCGCACCCCTTACTCCCACCCCTTACTCCCACACTTACTCCCACGCCTTACTCCCACTCCTTACTCCCACCCCTTACTCCCAACCCTTACTCCCACCCCTTACTCCTACCCCTTACTCCCACCCCTTACTCACACCCCTAACTCCCACCCTTACTCCCACGCCTTACTCCCATGCCTTACTCCCACCCCTCTACTCCCACCACTTACTCCCACCCCCTTACTCCACCCCCCACTCCCACCCCCTTACTCCTACCCCCTTACTCCCACCCCCTACTCCCACCCTTACTCCCACCCCCTTACTCCCACCCCTTACTCCCACCCTACTCCCACCCCCCACCCCACGCCTTACTCCCACGCCTTACTCCCACCCCTATCACTCCCACCCCACTCCCCACCCCCTTTACTCCCACGCCCCTACTCCCCCACGCCTTACTCCACGCCTACTCCCACCCCTACTCCCACCCCTTACTCCCACCCATTACTCCCATCCCTTACTCCCACCCCTTACTCCCACCCCTTACTCCTACCCCTTACTCCCACCCCTTACTCCCACCCTTACTCCCACGCCTTACTCCCACCCCTTACTCCCACCCCTTACTCCCACCCCTTACTCCCACGCCTTACTCCCACCCTTCACTCCTACCCTTCGCTTCTACCCCCACTGTTACCCCCCACTACGCTGGTAATTGAAGACATCATACATTTGTTCACTTAGACACCACTTATTATTCAGGACCTAATGGCTATAATATCAGAGTCATTATTCTTAACTCAACTTTATATATATATCAATTGTCAAAAACCTTCACCACAAGAAAGAAAAGAACAGTCGGGTATGGCAGAAAATATAATAAACGAACATGGAGTAAGACATCAAGCTCCATATTGTAAACAAGATCATCGTCATTGTTTATTTATTGCGAGGAAAAATATTGTTCGCAATATAATTATAAAAACCTTCTGTAATTCATTCTCTTCATTACACTAAAAGGTAATGAAGTATATAAAGAAAATAGTTTATAAATTACTAAAATAAAAATACGTATAAAAAAGTAAAATAACATCTATTGATGAATAGAAAAGAATTATATCGTAAGTGGGTAAAAGATTTCTTGGGTAGGTTTTAGAATACAATAACTGTTTTCTGCATTACACCGATGGTTCCAAGTCAGAAATTATCCTTAAGTTTTGTGAATCAGTATTTACAGTTTTTCTTAAAGGGTGACTTAAGTTACGGTCACACGATCCCTTTGATGAGCAATTTATTTGGAGCAAGAAATTACGAGTAATTTCTTCCAAATGTGGTCACACGAGTGGCTCTTGGTTCAGTTACTACAGCAAGAAAAAAAAGTTAACGCCGCTGTGCGAGTAGAAGGGAGACGGAACATCACAACAACAATGCAGACGACGCAGCAGCTATCCTTGGTATTATTGTTATTATTAAAAAGAAATGAGAGAAAGCTAAGAAAAACTATTGGGGACTCGTAAGTGGCTGGCGAGGAGGAGGAACGAGTGTTTAATATAGACTGGTTCAACTATCGTAGTTACAGTAGGGAGGGTTGTTAGTGTGTGGAGAATGACCGGCTGTATGGGCTTGTGTTTTGTAAACAAACACGCCAAAACACCACCCAAATAATAAACTCAGTGTGTCGTAAAAAACTGTTTGTGCATTTTATACATAATGTTATTGATCTATGTTATATATAGCCAAGGTAAATACTCGATGAATAAGCTTCGTGTCATTAAATATGGTATTAACCGGGTTTTGAACCGATAATCTTGCTCGAAATAGTCAAGAAATTGACTATCACGATTGTCAATAAAAATGCTTCAAAAACTTGCTCGAATTTCTCGAAAATTGCTCGAAATAACTTTCCGCAAGAAATTGCTAAAAAAAAATGCGCCCATGTGACCAGTGCTTTAAGAATTGTATGATATCCTCATGGCAATGGAAACACACACACACACACACACTCACCCCATACACAGTCACACACTCACCATGCACAATCACACACACCCATACACACACCGTACATGCACAAACCATACACACACATACACACACACACACACACACCATACATACACACACCATACACATACACACACCATACACACATACACACACACACACACACCATGCACACACCATACAAACAAACAAACACACACCATATACACACAAACACACACACACAATGCACACACACACACCATGCACACTCACACACACACACACACCATGCACACTCACACCATGCACACACACACACTAATTGTTTTAATTTAGTTCTTGGAACTCTTAAGTGGCAGCGCTTGATGTAAACACTTCTTGGCATTTCTGTTTATCTAGTAGCAGGTATACACACAGATGTAATATGAGAAAATAAATTATGAATTCTGTCCAGGGAAGTGTTGTGAATATGACCTTGAGATAACACTTGTGTTAAGTGTGAATTTCCCTGTCTAGTGATATGTCCAAATACTACTCTGGGCCGCGAGACAGTGGTAGTGATTACAGATTGCCCACGAGGGGGCTAGTTTATTGGGCACCCCCTTACATCCTGTGCAAGGTGAAGCGCAGAAGCGTTTACAGTGCCCAACTGGGAAGCATGCGGAGTTCATGCTTGCCTTTATGACTCATGCATTAAGGGCGTAAAAGGCCTGAAGGGTCATGGGTTTTGTCAGCAAGTTACATAAAGTGACAATGATGAGTGTGTGGGGGGAAAATTCCCGGTACAATTTATCTGTTTATGGCAAAGTGTGGCAGGTCCTTATTAATGTGAGCGGTGTTTACTGAATCAGCTGACCCTGGCTCGACCTTTTGAGAGACGCAAGCCAAGTGATCTAAGAGTCGTGAATAACATGGTGAATTACTTGGTGTTATTCATTTGGGTGAATATTTGTATAAATCAAAGGTGCTGTCACACACACACACACACACACACACACACACACACCACACGTGGCACACCACCAACACACAGTTTCTGAGAAGGAGTTTGAGATTGTATTTAACGAAGTCTTAACTGGGAAAATGTTGTATGGCTTTTGTTATGGGGTAAGTTCTGCGTGAACATTAAGACTATTTTCATAATTTTTTGTAACTAATATTTTTATCTGCCTGGTACAATTATTTATTAATTTGTATTGTAAGTTATGTCTTGATAGTCGATGTAATGTAACAATTTATTTTTGTGTTAATGTTCATATAGATTGGTTCAGTGTTGCGGCTCTGACTCGTCAACGATGTTAATAAGCTCTTGAGTACATACTGCTGGTGAAACTATGTTATATTAACAACACGACAGACAAGTACTATAATACCTTAACATTTAACAATAATTCAGCCTTAATTTAATTTTTTCACCAACTTAAGACACATAACCCAGAAGGAAGTAAGACGGGCAACATAACGCGGGATATCGTGGCTTCACTAAGTGCAAATTATGGAACTTGAGGTAACACATTATGGGAAAATGCGAGCCCCTGCTAAGTGGTTCTCCTCAACATGGACGCAAACATCAGATGGACAAAGAAACAGAAGAACCCCGGATATACATTCATTTATTCTACAAAAAAGTTACGTAAACGAGCGTTAAATACGTTTAAGGAATCACAGTTTACGAAGCTGAAGTCGAGATATTAGAAGATGAAGAAGACTTTAGCATATCAGTATACCCCACGACCGGCGCCAGGATGTTAAGTGTGCCATCAGGGTATATTAGCGCTGAGAGACGGGTGCTATCGTGGTATATTAGCATACCTTCACCCTGAATGGTATATCAAAAAGTACAGGATTTACTTCACAGATATTTAGTTATATCTTTCGGTATATTATATAAATTATATCAATATATCTGTGTATACCAAATATGGCATCAGAGTATATCACCGTTTGCCATCATATTCTCTAAATAACCTCAAAGTATACCCCCGAATGTTTAATATCATACACTATAAATGACACTGTAGTATGTTACTATATAATCAGGGTATAACATAAATAATATCAGCATTGTTTAGAATATCATATATATTAAGCGTGAGGAATGGATGTATATGATTCAATATATCACAGTTACATAAAGCGGTATGTCAGCTCATCAGCATGTCAGGTATCTAAGTATATCAAGGTAATCACTGAGAAGTGTCAGAACATATCAGCATATTCCTTGACTGGTAACAAAGCATATCAACATACTCAAAGTATAATCAATGTCTCCGGAATAAACAAGCCAGTGACAGCAGCATATATTTCTGAAAATCAGCTGTGAAATATGTTCAGAACAGCCCAAAGTATACTATAATACTAAGCAACATTTGAAATATACCAGTATACTTTTTAACAGTCAGGGAAAAAATCATTATACAGATTAGTGTCCTCGAAGCAGATCAACTTGTCTCCTGCTTTCTGGGGACCCATTAGTGGCATATCAGTATATCCAAAGAGACACATCGGAGTATATTACCATATATCCCAAGTGCCATGAAGGGATATCAACATACCTGAGTATATTAACCAGCTCTCATAGTCTTCCACTCTCTCTTAGATCCATCAGAATATGTCAGCATATCACCCTATCTTCTGAAGGTCCAGTTTACCTTGTTCCGAAAGTATGTCGAAGCATACTAACAGATCCCCTGAATGCCTTGAGAACATATCAGTATACTTCTAGGTTAATTCATATCATATCAGTATATCCTCTGAATCTAAGGTATAGCTAACCTCATTTCAAATTATTATTAGAGTATGTTAACATATTCCCTTAGAAGCATACCAGCATATCTCTTATGTCATTACAGTCAACCAGTATACGCTCAGAGATAGATGCAAGCATATCAGGGTATATTAGCATACCCTGTAAGAGAGATATGAGCCTAGCTACATAACCAAGTATATCAGCATACCCCATATGCTCTTATAGTACATCAGCACACCCCCTGAGAGACAGAACCATACCAACATATCAGAACATATTAGTATATCCTTTAGAGTGATATGAACATAATGGCATATCAGATGACAAGAGTATATCAGCATAGTCTTTGAGGAGCATATCAGACCAACCTAGCATAAGCTCTTTAAGATAGATGGGAGCATATCTTAAATAGACTGGAACATACCAGAGCATATTAGCATATTAGCATATTAGCAAGGTGAGGGGGAGGAGGAGGAGGCAGGTGTCCACCGACCAGGTATGCCGATAGTCTGGTGATAATGTGGGTAAAACTGGTGTGTGTGTGTGTGTGTGTGTGTGTGTTCGTTCTCATGTTTATTTCTTGTAAGGTATGTGTCACCTAGCCGGCCATTTTGTTTACATTTTTCGGTCGCTCTAAAATACCATTAAAACAATATTGAGTATAAACGTTTAGCTCAACTGATGATCTCAAACATGTCCCAACTTTTTTTTGCCTCAACTCCACATTCTGTAACTCATTTAGGTAGATGTCCCTCACTACACATACACTGGACTATGTGTAATGTTGCAGCTAATGTGTTATCAAGATATTGCACATTATAAGTTCATGTGTGGTCATTATTATATCAAACGGAGGAATTTTAAAGAGCTATTACACCACCTGTATTATTAGTTGTCGCCAGGTGAAGGAATGTTTAGGTAGATTATATTTTATTTACTGTAATTAAAGTTTCAATACCTAAGACGTTCCACTATAAGAGTCTTTCAACCTCAGGTAAGGTCTAAAGACTTTCTACTCTAGGTCTTACACCCTGGAGTAGCTGTATCGTCCACATAGGTAATTACTCTACAAGGAACTACAAGTTACACCTTGATGTAATACTTCATTTATTGCCAAACTTTATAGGGAAATATTTTTTCACAAAGAATTTCAAGTTACAATTTCACATAACAAGTCACATTACAAACGTTCCTTCGGCTTACAGTTAAACTTTGCAATGTCAAGATATTTTTTTCACTGCAGAGGAAAGTATGCGTCATCATCACCACACACACACACA
This sequence comes from Homarus americanus, assembly GCF_018991925.1. Lineage (NCBI taxonomy): Eukaryota > Metazoa > Arthropoda > Malacostraca > Decapoda > Nephropidae > Homarus > Homarus americanus. The sequence continues at coordinate 14,200 of NW_024749653.1, read as the reverse complement.
CACAAAGACAAACTCCTGTATCCAGATTCTCAAAAGTTTATAAATTAAATTCTTCCCTAAAATTAAACAGACAATACATCTATTTATCATAGAGTATGTGAACAATATCGACGCCATATTGGTTACCATCTTTGAGTTATATAATTAGTTAGCTTCATAGTGTTAATTATTTAGTTAAAAAGGAAAAATAATCTACTAGTGTGTGTTGTGACCAAAATATATCAACATTGTATTTACTTTCTCCTCCAGGGGGCACTAAGTCTAGAAAAATGACACAATTGACATCTACATAAAGTGACTGATCAAGGGTAGATATTGGCTACCTTTTGTGTTACTTTGAGGTCGTAAGAACACACAGAGCTGCTCTTAAGGATGTTTACCACAATACACCTCAACCAGTATCTCATTCACTAAGGTCAAACAATAAATCTGGTTCACAAGATACACCGTAAATTTTATTAGAATACAATAATCAATTACTGTATTATTGTATTGAGGCGAATAGTCTTATGGTGTTAAGATGTGTTCTTAAGCCACGAAGGTAAACAAAAGGTATTCAATATCTGCCTTGGTTGACGATGATCTGTAGACGTTAGCAAGTCCTCCTCCTCCTGCTCTCGAGTAAGGTAAGGAAGGCCTCACCTGACCAAAAGTGTTAATTAAGATAGATTACCTGAAGATTAACCCTCCCAGCTTATTTCAACTAATGATTAACCTAACGCTACTTGGGAAGTTAAGTTACGTTAGGTTAGGTTAGGGTAGGGTAGGGTAGGGTAGGTAGGGTAGGGTAGGGTAGGTCAGGTCAGGTCAGGTCAGGCAGTGCCAGTGTAGTTAATCTTGAGGTTAAATAAACTAGAGGCTAATCTTCACATGAGCCAGTAAGACACTTTGACGGAGGCGGTTACGTACAACAGGAAAGCTCTGATAACATATAATGTACAGTATATACCGTTTAAGTTGCGTCAGCAGCTCTATACACCACTTATTGATTTACTCATTCACTGCCATAGAAATATTTACTTCTCTAACAGTTTTCTATATGGTTCCCAGTCATTATAATACGACCTTGTAAAATCAAATGATCTAAATTAAACTAAACTCATCCAAATTAAACTTATTAGCTAACAAATCCTTCTAAAACACGATATATGCAAATCAAAAGTTCTAAATTCAACTTAACTTATCGTAATATAACTATTATAACTAAACCATTTTAATTAAACCTAACCTAAACACCTCAAGTGCCACAAACAGAAGGAAAAAACACCTTTAATATTATCGTGTAGGAGGCCCCTGTAACCCACTAACTCCAGGTAATGCATCTATATCAATCTACCTGTGTTAGAAGCTCTATACGTGGCTATGATCGTTACCCACTGCTGGAGAACATTTGTACTTCTATAATTACCCCTGGAGAAACAATGCACCAATTTACGATTTATTTATTTTATTTTTCATTTATTTTTTATTCTTGGTCCATACTGTAAACATCGCCCGCTTGTGAGTCCCGTCAGCCATTTTGTTCTAACTTTTGGGGATTCTAAAATAAGCTATAAATAAATAAATAAATAAATAAATAAAACAAGCATCTTATGTTTTTCTAACCCATGAGCTGTGAGTCTTCATTATATACTTCAACATTACTGTAAACTAAGGCTAGAGAGGGTGTGTACAGTACTAGTGGAGTCAAGACGAGAAGGTATTTCAAATCCATAAAGGGTTTTACAAGTGGAGAGTCTTACAAGTGGAGGGTCTTACAGGTGGAGAGTCTTACAGGTGGAGAGTCTTACAAGTGGAGGGTCTTACAGGTGGAGGATTTTAATAAGGATAAATACAGCAAGTCTTACAGCTGAATCAGCCAAGTCGAGGAAAACTCTTAAGAGTCACGTAACTTCTACCTGGTGTTACCTGTAATCAAGCTAAGGTATATGTAAGAAGAATATTATCTCGTTACTATCCATTCCTCTTCCACTATCTTGCGAGGTGGTGTATTAATAGGCACAGATACTCATGATAAAGAAGGAATAAAGAGAAAGACGCAAGATACCTATAAAATGCGACAGAATATACCCACACATGCATAATCCTAACCCATCCCAACCCAACCCAACCCTATCCTACCCCCAGCTTCACCACAGTACACAAAGTCATTCTTGGTATCAGAATGACGCCTAAACACCCTGTATCGCCTAAGACACATTTGAATCGGATGGTTCGTTGACGGTTTTATTTCTTCGGTATAAACCAGAGAAGCAATTAGTTCGTGGGAACAGTGAGTCAAAATACTTCACATCAGCTTCGCTTACGACCTCCAGCTGATATTTACTTCTATTGTCTATATCAATCACATTTTATAATGAAAAAAAAAATATGCTTAGTTACTTAAAAATGAAAAAAACATCATACTTAGATACTTAAGAGTGAGGAAAAAAGATACTTAAGATACTTAAAAATAAAAACACTCTTTGATACTTAAATTAGGACAAAATAAACGGACATAAAGATTTAACTATGAGCGGTGGATATTACGACATGTACCGGCTATCAATACAGAGGCGCTATTTAGCCTTGAAGTTCTCTCAGAAACTCAACAAGACAATATGTGGTCACGTAAAAATTTCAGGTTAATTTTTAACACCATCCGTCATTTTAAACCTTGGCACCTGTAGATTAAGAAAATATATGGTGATATTTTTTCTGATGGGATAAAGGTCGTATTTGTCCAGAGAAGTAAGAGAGGAAAAAAATCACTTGAGAGGCATGACGCACAGAGTGTCTAAGGTGATAAAAGATCATATACTACCATTTGCGTTTTCAAATTAAGTTCATTACATAAAATATCAAACTCATAAAGATTACAAAAGAACAGAACATCATGAGCTCTCTACAGCTATTGTCAGCCGTCAATATGCTGATGTACAGAAGCTACACAATGTTATTGGTGACTGTAATCCCAGGAAAATGATGCTCTTTTAAACTTGGTAACTGGAGCTGTAATGCCAGAAAATGCCAAATATGACAATCTATGTGCATATGAAGTTGGAAGACAAAATTATTTAAAATTTTGTCAAGAAACGTATTGTTGGTCCATTGAGCACTGGGAAAAGATGTCCAAGGTTAATCTTCTGTCGTGGAAAGCAGCAAATAAGACTTCAACCATCAAATTGCTATCACAAGTTATAGAACTTAAGCAGGACATACAGTATATGCATCACAGAAGGGCAGCACTGTACATATCAAGTCACCAGACACTGATGTGTTTGGCATATTAAAGCAGCCTCAACTTGGAGAAAATTCAAGTATGAAAACAGGAACTGGTGAGCGACGACACATTGGGCAGAGAGCCTTACAGGTTTCCATGCCTTCACAGGATCTGACTGCATTGGAAAATTTGTTGGCAAAGGAAAGAAAGCATGTTGGAGCACTTTGATGAAATCTAACACAAAAGTCCTAGATGCATTCAAGATACTGAGTAGACCAAATGCCCTCCAGCAGACATGTTTATTGGTCTAAAGGAATTTGTATTTAAGCTCTACTGTCCACGAATGACTTTCACTAAACTGTCATAACTTAGATGGCATCTCTTCAAGAAAACGCAGGCAGAAGCTGGAGAACTACCAGCGACTGCAGCAACTCTAAAGTATCATATATTGAGAGGAAGGTATCAAGCTCTTCTGTGGTCTTGTGATGCAGACAGTGAAATGCTTTCACAATTAGAGCATGGCTGGAAGATTGACAATGACTGTTTCATACTCGTAATATCAGACCAATCACCAGCTCCAGAAGCAATCACAGAACTTGTTAAATGTGGATGTGGCGTCAGGAAATGTGGATCATTGTCATGTTCATACAGAAAGAATCAGAAAGAATAGCATGACATGCACCGAGATGTGTAACTGTCAAGCAGATGATGAGAAATGCCTAAACAAGGTGAAGGAATCTGTTGTACACAGAAGACTCTGATGACGAGGACTGAAGCAATGTAGTAAATAATAACTTGTGACTTGTTTACACATGATGTATAACACTACAAACTTTTAATAATATAAAACGGTGGTTCTAAGCTTTTCAGATAATGGTAATATGTATATGTTTAATTTCCAGTATTTGTCTTTAGCAAATAATTTTACTTACTGCAATCTCTTCTTTGCCAGAGACAGGATGGTATATATGAGCAGCCATGTTTGTAACACACTTATGATATTATAACAGCATTCATGATATATTATGTTAAATTGTAATCATATAATACTACATGTTCATAGGTTATTAGTCATGTTTTAAGTTAATTAGGACTTAATGGTAATACATCTGTGGTTCATTACGCCGCTCTTTAATAAAACTTCTTTAAAGGCATAAAACTTATAATAAACCGTTCAGAAAAAATGACACCACAGTTCCTTAACATAGCTTATAAGGATTATTATAATGTATGGTGTCAAAAATTAACATGAAATTTTTACGGGATTACTTAAGCTCCTACACTAAAACCTGCCGACCTAACCTAACCTTTTTTACCCACCTCTACCTACTTACCTAACCTGACATAATCTAACCTAACCTGACGTAATCTGACCTAACCTGACATAATCTAACCTAACCTGACATAATCTAACCTAACCTGACATAATCTAACCTAACCTGACATAATCTAACCTAACCTGACATAATCTAACCTAACCTGACGTAATCTGACCTAACCTGACATAATCTAACCTAACCTGACGTAATCTGACCTAACCTGACATAATCTAACCTAACCTGACGTAATCTAATCTAACCTGACATAATCTAACCTAACCTGACATAATCTAACCTAACCTGACATAATCTAACCTAACCTGACGTAATCTGACCTAACCTGACATAATCTAACCTAACCTGACATAATCTAACCTAACCTCCCCGTCTGACATAAGCTAACCTAATCAAACCTAACTTTCCCACCTACCTAACATAACCTATCTACTTATTACCTACCTAACCTAACTTAACCCAACCTGACATAATCTAACCTAACTTAACCCAACCTGACATAATCTAACCTAACCTATTGAAACTTAACTTAACCACCTACCTCATCTAACACCACTTTGTAATCTCTCTGTGCTACAGCTGACAGGATCAGTATGGGGGGTACAATAAACTAGCCTCTAAGTGGCAAAATTAACAAAACTAACCTAACCTAACCCAACCTGACTTAACCTAACCTGATCTGATCTATCCAACTTAAAAAACTTAGAATATATAATAAAGCCGTTAGGTTAATTTAGGCTAAATATGGTTGATTCATATTTTGTTTTGACAGAAATTCCCGGCAAAATAACGTATCTATATTGAGAACCACCCCCATGTTGGTTCCACGTTAACAAGACACGGATACACTACAGAATAACCCGCGTTCGTTTAACCTCAATTACTACAGTTTACTTTATAATCTTATTTCACAATTTCACTACATCTCGCTTCACAATCTTCACTGCATCTCACTTCACAATCTTCAGCCAGGTGAGGTTTATGGATCGGGCTTTTTGTGCGAGAGATAGGAAACGTAGGACTAGGGTATGTTTTCCTGGGGCTGGGATAGGGCATGTAGCCGAGAGGTTAGACAGAGTTTTGTCAGGGGAGGGTACCAATCCAGTAGTGTGTCTTAGTGTGGGGGAAACGACATAGGTAAGGTTAGGAGTGAGGAACTTTTCAAGAGGTATAGGGAGGCGCTGGGGAAGATTAGAGATAGGGGAGGGGTCCCGATAGTATGTGGTGTCTTGCCTAGAAGAGGGGTTGGTCATGAATGGCTGTCCAGGGCAATTGCTATTAATTGCCGACTGGAAAAACATTGTGCAAACAATGGTTGGGCATTCATTGATGACGGGCAACGATTTTATGGCAACGACTACCTGTACTGTCGCGACGGAGTACACTTGTCTCGTGAGGGGGTAAAGACGTTGTCTGCATCCCTGGAGCGTGAAATTGTCACTCCGAAGGGGGGGTTTCGCCAGTAGAGAGGGGTCGGGGAAAATGGGAGTCAAAAAACAAGCAGGTCCTGGGAAGTAGTTAAACAGAAGTAGATAATGCTGAAAATATAGTTAGTCATAATAACAAACATCAAAGTAATAAATGTAAAACAGATAGAAACGGAAGAAATATATTGAGTGTTTATTATACTAATAGTAGAAGCCTGTGTAACAAAATGGACCAGCTCAGGGCCATTGTTAGTAAAGAGAACATAGATATAATTGCAATAACGGAAACATGGATAAATTCAAACAGCAAGCATTTTTTAGCAGAATTTCATATTCCAGGATATAACCTATTTAAATTTGACAGAGTAGGAAGGAGAGGTGGCGGTGTACCAGTGTATATCAGGGTGTCATTAAAAGGCTGCAATAAATCAAACATTAAAACAAATAGCGACAATGAAAGTATTTGGGTAGAGATTGGTGAGGGCAGTGAATCCGTAGTCATTGGTGTTATATATAGACTACCTAATTTGAGTAGGAACGATGGTTAATTGCTATGGGAGGAAATAAAGAAGGCATCTGATAGAAACAATGTATGTATTCTAGGCGATTTCAACTTTTCAGGCATAGATTGGAAAAATCAACTTAGCGATAATGAATCTGAAGATTTTATAGAAGTAGTACAGGATAGTTTTATATATAAATTTATAAACTTGCCCACTAGAGGAAATAATATCCTCGATTTAGTTCTCAGTAATAATGAAAATCTAGTAAAAGATGTTGGGATTGGAGACGAACTAGGAAACAGTGATCATAAAGCCATATATTTTAACATAATATGGGATGGCAGGAAGAAGGAAAATTCGGCCTTGATCCCGATTTTTGGAATGCTAATTACGGTAGCATAAGGAGAGACCTAAGGGATGACCCTATGGTCAAAAGATTAATCCCCCCCACACCTCCGGAAACTGTCAACTTAGGACGGGATAACCCCGAATTTAATTTAGCAGCTACTTATGAACAATTTATTGCGACAATCAATAATGCCCAAATAAACACATCCCTAAAAGAAAATTCAGATCGATACGGAACCAACCAAAATGGATGAATAATAGACTCTTAGATCTTCTAGGGAAAAAGAAAGGAGTATATAGAAAAGTTAAGAAAGGCGAAAATCACTTACTTGGTTACTATCAGAACCTAACAAGACAGGTATAAACAGAAATTAGGAAAGCAAAGAGAAATTATGAAATCAAGGTAGCAAACGAATCGAAATATACCCCCAAAGCTTTTTATCAACTGTATAAATCAAAGGTTAGAGATACAATAGGTCCCCTTAAACTACGACAGGAGAAATGACTGATGATGAGTTAGAAATGTGTAGTACGTTAAATAGTCATTTTCGCTCCGTATTCACAAATGAAAACCTAGCACAGTTTCCAGAAGTTCATAAGGTATATAACGACAGTATAGAAAATATGCTGATGAATATCAATATTACTAGTAACGATGTGCTTAAAGTAATTAACAAACTGAAGCCTCATAAATCGCCTGTCCAGACAGAGGTATATGCTAGAATATTAAAAGAATGTAGAGATGAGTTGAGTAATCCATTAGAAGTTTTATTTAAAAAAGTCATTAGAATCGGGCCTAGTGCCAGAAGCTTGAAACTTGCAAATGTAGTCTGATTTTCACAAAAAGGGTGATAAATCAATAGCATCAAATTACCGGCCCCATTAGTCTCATCGCCAATCATAGGCAAGTTGCTATCAATTATTGCTACAAAAATCAGAAGCCACCTTTGAAAACATTCAACTTAATTCATTCTTTCTCAGCACGGGTTCACCCAGGGACGTTTTGTCTCACAAATTTGCTTAGCTTTTTCAGAAGTATTTGAAGCGTAGACAATGATGTCATATAAGATATAATTTATTTTGATTTCAGTAAAGCATTCGATAGAGTCCTCATGAGAGATTGATAAGGAAGGTAGAAGCACATGGAATAGGTGGATCAGTATTAAAATGGATTAGGGTCATGGTTAACTGGTAGGAAACAAAGAGTCAGCATAAATGATTAAAGTCAGACTGGGGTGCGGTCAAAAGCGGAGTTCCCCAGGGATCTGTATTAGGCCCTCTGCTGTTTGTTATATTCATTAATGATCTTGATTTAGGTATAACTAGTAGGATTAGTAAATTTGCAGATGATACCAAAATGGGGAGAGTGATAAATTCAGACAGTGACTTTGAACACCTTCAAAGAGATCTAGATACCTTACATGAGTGGTCAGTAGACTGGCAAATGAATTTTAATAGTGATAAATGCAAGGTACTACAGATAGGGAAGACGAATACAAACGTTAAGTATAAACTAGGTAACACGGAAATAGAAAACTCAGCTTGTGAAAAAAATCAAGGTGTATTTGTTAGCAACGACTTGAAACCTAGAAAACAATGTATTAGCGTTCGCAACAAGGCAAACAGGATTCTTGGGTTCATATCTAGGTCTGTGAGTAACAGAACTGCTGATGTTATCTTGAAACTTTACCTAGCATTAGTGAGGCCACACATGGATTATGCTGTTCAGTTCTGGTGTCCTTATTATAGAATGGACATAGATTCTTTGGAGAGAGTACAAAGAAGAATGACAAAAATTATCCATAATATTAGAAACCTTCCATATGAAGAAAAAAAAAGACTGAAAAGTTTATTACATTCATTAGGAGAGGCGTAGAGTTAGGGGGATAGATGATAGAGGTGTATAAGTAAGTGGGATTAACAGGGTAAAATGAAGATGCCCAAGCTCAGCATGGCCCTAGAAATAACAAGAACAAATGGCTTTAAATTAGATAAATTCTGATTCAGAAAGGATATAGGCAAGCACTGGTTTGGTAATAGAGTTGTGGATATGTGGAATAGGCTACCGAGTGCTATAGTAGGATCGGGGACGCTAGGGAGCTTCAAGACGAAGTTGGATAGGCACATGGAAGTGCTGGGATGGGTGTGAAAGGGATCTGCCCTGTATGGGCCAGTCGGCCTCCTGCAGTATCCCACTTTCTTATGTTCTTATGTTCTTATGTTCACCTCACAATCTTTACTACATCTCACCTCACAATCTTCACTACATATCACTTCACAATCTTCACTACATCTCACTTCACAATCTTCACTACATCTCACTTCACAATCTTCACTACATCTCACTTCACAATCCTCACTACATCTCACTACACAATCTTCACTACATCTCACTTCACAACCTTCACTACATCTCACTTCACAATCTTCACTACATCTCACTTCACATCTTCACTACATCTCACTTCACAATCTTCACCATATCTCACTTCACAATCTTCACCACATCTCACTTCACAATCTTCACCAAATCTCACTTCACAATCTTCACCACATCTCACTTCACAATCTTTACCACATCTCACTTCACAATCTTCACTACATCTCTCTTCACAATCTTCACTATATCTCACTTCACAATCTTCACCACATCTCACTTCACAATCTTCACTACATCTCACTTCACAATCTTCACTACATCACACTTCACAATCTTCACTATATCACACTTCACAATCTTCACTACATCTCACTTCACAATCCTCACTACATCCCACTTCACAATCTTCACTACATCTCACTTCACAATCTTCACTACATCTCACTTCACAATCTTCACTACATCTCACTTCACAATCTTCACTACATCTCACTTCACAATCTTCATTACATCTCACTTCACAATCTTCACTACATCTCACTTCACAATCTTCACTACATCCCACTTCACAATCTTCACTACATCTCACTTCACAATCTTCACTACATCCCACTTCACTAACTTCACTACATCTCACTTCACAATCTTCACTACATCTCACTTCACAATCTTCAATACATCTCACTTGACAATCTTCACTACATCTCACTTCACAATCTTTCACTACATCTCACTTCACAATCTTCACCATATCTCACTTCACAATCTTACCATATCCACTCAAAATCTCACTATGCATCCCATTCTCACAACTTCTTACCACATCTCACTTCACAATCTTCACTACATCCTCACTCACACAATCTTCACCTACATCTCACTCCTACCAATCTCTCACTCACTCATACTCACAATCTTCACTACATCCCCACTCACACAATCTCAATTACATCCTACCACAAACCTTCACCACATCCCACTCCACAATCTCTTCACTTACATCCACTCTCACATCTCACTTACATCCCACTCAGCCAATCTCTCACCATATCCCACTTCACAACTTCTCACCCCACATCCCACTCACACCTCACCACATCTCACTTCACAATCTCCACCACATCTCACTTCACAATCTTCACTACATCTCACTTCACAATCTTCACTACATCTCACTTCACAATCTTCACCACATCTCACTTCACAATCTTCACTACATCCCACTTCACAATCTTCACTACATCTCACTTTACAATCTTCACTACATCTCACTTCACAATCTTCACTACATCTCACTTCACAATCTTCACTACATCTCACTTCACAATCTTCATTACATCTCACTTCACAACCTTCACTACATCTCACTTCACAATCTTCACTACATCTGACTTCACAATCTTCACCACATCTGACTTCACAATCTTCACTACATCTCACTTCACAATCTTCACTACATCTCACTTCACAATCTTCACTAACACCATCCTTCATCACTACATATAACATCCATCATCACTACTTATAACACCATCCATCATCATCACTACATATAATACTATCCATCATCACTACATATAACACGATCCATCATCACTACATATAACACCATCCACCATCACTACATATAGAACCATCCATCACGACATATAACACCATCCGACATCATTCCATATAACACCAACCATCATCACTACATATAACATCATCCATCATCACTACATATAACTCCATTTATCATCACTACATATAACACCATCCATCATCACTACATATAAAACCAACCTATCATCACTACATATAATATCATCCATCATCACTACATATAACACCATCCAACATCACTACATATAACACCACCCATCATCACTACATATAACATCATCCATCATCACTACATATAACTCTATCCATCATCACTACATATAACACCATCCAGCATCACTACATATAACACCAACCATCATCACTACATATAACATCATGCATCATCAATATATATATATAACACCATCCATCATCACTACATATAACATCATGCATCATCAATATATATATATAACACCATCCATCATCACTACATATATTACCCTCTTATCATCACTACATATAACACCATCCAGCATTACTACAATATAACGCCATCCTTCATCACTACATATAACACCATCCATCATCACTACATATTATAACACCATCCATCATCTTTACAAACACCATCCCTCTTTACTATAGTGATAAACAGAGCTTTATTTTGTTGTCAATTTCTTTAAATTCCAACCTTATTAAACCGTAATTCTTTCTGTATGGTCAAATTTTGATTTGACCTCAGTGAGAGAGTTGTTAGTGTCAGTACATCACAATGGTGTTCCGACGCACTGTATCGAAGGTGACTAAGGTGGAGGTGAAGCCTTGCCAGATGAAGGAGAAGGGCCCCCGATCTAACAAACTGCAGACCACAAAACACACTAAGACCCAAAACAACAAGACCCAAAACAACAAGAAGAAGAAGGAAACTACCACTTTCTGCCGTGTACAAAAGGACCAGTACCTGCCATGGGGAGACTACATCTTCACCGGGAAAAAGACACAAAAGAAGCGCTGAACCTACGCTTCTGATATTTAAAAATACTGTAATAAAAACATATTAATTGATTTTGTTTGTATTATTTATGCTTTTTTTTATTTTCATCTGTAAACGTGCTGTTTTGGGAATATATTTTAAGTTACATAATATTTAGGTACAGCAGTTTATTTCACTGTATCTACTTGTTTACCAGGTAACTGGACTTACAGTCTCCGATCGGGATTCTCAAAACAAATATTTGGCATCGAACTCCGTAAGTGAGCTCGTAATCTAGCCTGTAACTTACAGGACCTCAACACCATCAACCTGGATACAGTAGTCGCTATTTCCAGATTGCATGAAAAAAAATTAATAATATATGTATTAATAATGCTTGTTAGACTTGTTTTATCATAGAAAAATGAAGAAAATGTTTTGTACATCAACATACTAAAATACAATATTAGTTTTTTTTTACGACAAGAAGAGGCTTGGCTGTTCTATTTCTCGCTTTATGGAAGAGATGCAGCTTTTGTCTTCTTACAACTTTTCAAGTAATTTGTACCAAAATAGAAGATTTTTATTGTCCACATTTAGGGTATATTTTTTTTTATGATTGAATAAACTTGCAGATAGACCTTATTAATGTGGTATAGCTGTAAATATCCTTCAGTAATGAAATCCAAATATGAGGTCAAGTGAACATTTTTGCTTAGACTCCGCCTTTGTTAGGACCAAGTTATAACAAGTTATTCTGCTAAGTATCCAATAAGTACCCATGACTCAGAGTTAAATAATACCTAACCTAATCTAAGTTCATCAAACTTAATAAAAAAAGTGGGGCAAAAAATAAGTGGTAAAGAAATTTTTTTCTCAGAAAAAGAATTATATTCAGAGGTTTTTTATCCGATACCTTCAGTCGTGATTATTTTGATGCAAAATTAGTAAAATGTATTTAATCCTAACACTACCTCACCTTACCTAATCTTACCTTACCTTATCTAACCTAACCTAATGTTACCTAACCTAACCAAGCCGCAACGCTCATGACACAATTGAGTTCTCTAGAAAGTTTTAATTTCATTTTCTTTTTTTAAAATACATTTGCAGAGACAACAAACTTTTGATAATTATTTCTCCAACATATCTATAAATCTGTTGATGATATATAAATTTAGGATAGGTTAGGTTTGGTGTGATTAGGATAGGTTAGGCTAGTTTAGGATAGTCTAAGTTAGCTTAGGAAAGGCTAAGTTAGGTTACGATACACTAGGTTAGGTTTTAATCTGCATGATATTTTTACTGAACTTTTAAACGATGTTATAATCCTGGCAGCAGGGTATCGATCACGAAAATAACACTTTGGTAGTTATAACATTTGATAAAGTTTATTATTACTGTAACATGAACCAAATCACTATAGCTGTACTTATCAATCCAGTATTAAATCTGTATTATCTTTGACCATCGCTCATTGGCCAGCTTATCTCTGCACTGTTCTCTGATATAATAAAGTATTGGTGAATGGGAATATTAATCATTTGTGAGTCACTTACTATAAAGGAAACTGTAACGAATTCTATGGACAGTTGGGAATATTTTCACGGAATAAGTCGGAGTAACTCCCCTCTTGCCCAAAAGCGATCCAAGGAGTTAATTCACAGAGCGAAAATCTAGACGAGTCTTCCTTGTTTGTTTTAGGTCATAACAACAAAAAGTTTAATAATGTTTATTACAATGATTCAGGTTTTACTGTAATTCTTCTTTTTTATATTTTTAGTATTTTGTAGATTTTTTTCACCCAGTTCATTTCTTGTTTAGATTCATTATTGCAATTATTTTTATTACAGAGTTGAATTAAAAGTTTATATTTAAGTATTTTACAGCTTCACAAATACTTTTATAAAATGTTGATACACACAGTGGACAGTTTTTAGTTCTTTCTTGTAATACCTCAGTATTACTCTGTTAAATTCTTACCATTTACACCTGACCATTTATTTATTTATTTTACAAATTGTTTAAAGAGAGAACATCACCAGCAGGATACAAATGATGAAGTAAATAGAAGTTTGTAACCTAACCCTACCCCCCACTGCTACCCCTCCCTCTTGTCCCACATTCTTACTCGTCACTCCTACCCCTTACTCCTACCCCTTACTCCCACCCCTTAATCCCACCCCTCATTCCCACCCCTTATTCCCACCCCTTGCTCCCACCCCTTCCTTCTACCCCTTACTTCTACCCCTTACTCCTACCCCTTACTTCTACCCCTTACTTCTACCCCTTACTCCTACCACTTACTCCTACCACTTACTCATACCCCTTACTCCCACCCCTTGCTTCCACCCCTTGCTTCCACCCTCTTACTCGTACCCCTTGCTCCCACCCCTTACTCCTACCCCTTACTGCCACCCCTTACTGCCACCCCTTACTCCCA
>NW_024749652.1:0-23000 GCF_018991925.1 Homarus americanus | reverse complement strand
TCGCGGCGCCATAAGCTCGTTGAACAGGCTTTGTGTGAAATATAGCAGAGTCTAGGACTGCTTTTTTTTCCTGGTGGCCCAGAGGTAGCGTTCCCCGGTCACAATTATAAGATCTTGGGTTTAAATCCTGGTGGGGTGAGGTGTTGATTATATGTTGAAGTCCGCGTGCTTTATTGGGCTAATGAAATATATATGGATTCTCCTGTTTCGAAGCCGCATTTGGTAAAACGTTGCTCTGATCACCTAATTGGCACAGGTGGTCCCCATTAGAGGTTCACGACGCCATAAGCTCGTTGAACAGGCTTTGTGTGAAATATAGCAGGGTCTAGGACTGCTTTTATTGTCCTGGTGGCCCAGAGGTAGCGTTTCCCGGTCACAATTATAAGATCGTGGCTTCAAATCCTGGTGGGGTGAGGCGTTGATTATATGTAGAAGTCTGCGTGCGTTATTGGGCTAATGAAATATATATGGATCCTTGGGTTTTGAAGCCGCATTTGGGTAAACGTTGCTCTGATCACCTAAGCGGCATGGGTAGTCCCCTATAGTGGTTCACGGCGCCATAAGCTCGTTGAACAGGCTTTTTGTGAAATATAGCAGTGTCTAGGACTGCTTTTATTGTCCTTGTGGCCCAGAGGTAGCGTTCCCCGGTCACAATTATAAGATCGTGGCTTCAAACCCTGGTGGGGTGCGGCGTTGATTATATGTAGAAGTCTGCGTGCTTTATTGGGCTAATGAAATATATATGGATCCTCGGGTTTCGAAGCCGCATTTGGTTAAACATTGCTCTGATCACCTAAGCGGCACGGGTGGTCCCCTATAGTGGTTCACAGCGCCATAAGCTCGTTGAACAGGCATTATGTGAAATATAGTAGAGTCTAGGACTGCTTTTATTGTCCTAGTGGCCCAGAGGTAGCATACCCCGGTCACAATTATAAGATAGTGGGTTGAAATCCTGGTGGGGTGAGGTGTTGATTATATGGAGAAGTCCGCGTGCTTCATTGGGCTAATGAAATATATATGGATCCTCGTGTTTCGAAGCCGCATTTGGTAAAACGTTGCTCTGATCACCTAAGTGGCACGGGTGGTCCCCATTAGAGGTTCACGGCGCCATAAGCTCGTTAAACAGGCTTTGTGTGAAATATAGTAGAGTCTAGGACTGCTTTTATTGTCCTGGTGGCCCAGAGGTAGCGTTCCCCGGTCACAATTATAAGATCTTGGGTTTAAATCCTAGTAGGGTGAGGTGTTGATTATATGTAGAAGTCCGCGTGCTTTATTGGGCTAATGAAATATATATGGATTCTCCTGTTTCGAAGCCGCATTTGGTAAAACGTTGCTCTGATCACCTAAGTGGCACGGGTGGTCCCCATTAGAGGTTCACGGCGCCATAAGCTCGTTGAACAGGCTTTGTGTAAAATATAGCAGAGTCTAGGATTGCTTTTATTGTCCTAGTGGCCCAGAGGTAGCGTTCCCCAGTCACAATTTTAAGATCGTTGGTTGAAATCCTGGTGGGGTGAGGTGTTGATTATATGTAGAAGTTCGAGTGTTTTATTGGGCTAATGAAATGTATATAGATCCTCCTGTTTCGAAGCCGCATTTGGTAAAACGTTGTTATGATCACCTAAGCGGCACGGGTGGTCCCCATTAGATGTTCACGGTGCCATAAGCCCGTTGAACAGGCTTTGTGTGAAATATAGCAGAGTTTAGGACTGCTTTTATTGTCCTGGTGGCCCAGAGGTAGCGTTCCCCGGTCACAATTAGAAGATCATGGGTTCGAATCCTGGTGGGGTGAGGTGTTGATTATATGTAGAAGCCGCGTGCTTTATTGAGGAAAGAAATATATATGGATCCTCGTGTTTTGAAGCCGCATTTGGTAAAACGTTGCTCTGATCACCTAAGCAGCACGGGTGGTCCCCATTAGAGGTTCACGGCGCCATAAGGTCGTTGAACAGGCTTTGTGTGAAATATAGTAGAGTCTACGAATGCTTTTATTGTCCTGTTGGCCCAGAGGTAGCGTTCCCCGGTCACAATTATATGATCGTCTCTTCAAATCCTGGTGGGGTGAGGCGTTGATTATATGTAGAAGTCCGCGTGCTTTATTGGGCTAATGAAATATATATGGATCCTCGTGTTTCAAAACCGCATTTGGTAAAGCGTTGCTCTGATCACCTAAGCGGCACGGGTGGTCCCCTATAGTGGTTCACAGCGCCATAAGCTCGTTTAACAGGCTTTGTGTGAAATATCGTAGAATCTAAGACTGCTTTTATTGTACTGGTGGCCCAGAGGTAGCATACCCCGGTTACAATTATAAGATTGTGGGTTTGAATCCTGGTGGGGTGAGGTGTTTGTTATATATAGAAGACCGACTGCTTTATTGGGCTAATGAAATATATATGGATCCTCGTGTTTCCAAGCCGGATTTGGTAAAACGTTGCTCTGATCACATAAGCGGCACGGGTGGTCCCCATTAGAGGTTCACTGCGCCATAAGCTCGTTGAACAGGATTTGTGTGAAATATAGCAGAGTCTAGGACTGCTTTTAGTGTCCTGGTGGCCCAGAGGTAGCATACCCCGGTCACAATTATAAGATCGTGGATTTGAATCCTGGTGGGGTGAGGTGTTGATTATATGTAGAAGTCCGCGTGCTTTATTGGGCTAATGAAATATATATGGACCCTCGTGTTTTGAAGCCGCATTTGGTAAAACGTTGCTCTGATCACCTAAGCGGCACAGGTGGTCCCCATTAGAGGTTCACGGCGCCATAAGCTCGTTGAACAGGCTTTGTGTGAAATATAGCAGAGTCTAGGACTGCTATTTTTTCCTGGTGGCCCAGAGGTAGCGTTCCCCGGTCACAATTATAAGATCTTGGGTTTAAATCCTGGTGGGGTGAGGTGTTGATTATATGTAGAAGTCCGCGTGCTTTATTGGGCTAATGAAATATATATGGATTCTCCTGTTTCGAAGCCGCATTAGGTAACACGTTGCTCTTATCACATAAGTGGCACGGGTGGTCCCCATTAGAGGTTCACGACGCCATAAGCTCGTTGAACAGGCTTTGTGTGAAATATAGCAGAGTCTAGGACTGCTTTTATTGTCCTGGTTGCCCAGAGGTAGCGTTCCCCGGTCACAATTATAAGATCGTGGCTTCAAATCCTGGTGGGGTGAGGCGTTGATTATATGTAGAAGTCTGCGTGCTTTATTAGGCTAATGAAAAATATATGGATCCTCGTTTTTCGAAGCCGGATTTGGTAACACGTTGCTCTGATCACCTAAGCGGCACAGGTGGTCCCCATTAGAGGTTGACGGCGCCATTAGCTCATTCAACAGGATTTGTGTGAAATATAACAGAGTCTAGGACTGCTTTTATTGTCCTGGTGGCCCAGAGGTAGCCTTCCCCGGTCACAATTATAAGATCGTGGGCTCGAATCCTGGTGGGGTGAGGTGTTGATTATATGTAGAAGTCGTGCTTTATTGGGCTAATGAAATATATATGGATCCTCGTCTTTCCACGCCGGATTTGGTAAACCTTGCTCTGATCACCTAAGCGGTACGGTGGTCCCCATTAGAGGTTCATGGCACCATAAGGTCGTTGAACAGGCTTTGTGTGAAATATAGTAGAGTCTAGGACTGCTTATAGTGTCCTGGTAGCCCATAGGTAGCGTTCCTTGGTCACAATTATAAGATCGTGGGTTCGAATCCTGGTGGAGTGAGGTGTTGATTATATATAGAAGTCCGCGTGCTCTATTGGGCTAATGAAATATATATGGATCCTTGTGTTACGAAGCCGGATTTGGTAAAACGTTGCTCTGATCACCTAAGTGGCACGGATGGTCCCCATTAGAGGTTCACAGCACCATAAGCTCGTTGAACAGGCTTTGTGTGAAATATAGCAGAGTCTAGGACTGCTTTTATTGTCCTGGTGGCCTAGAGGTAGCGTTCCCCGGTCACAATTAAAAGATCGTGGGTTCGAATCCTGGTGGGGTGACGTGTTGATTATATGTAGAAGCCGCGTGCTTTATTGGGCAAATGAAATATATATGGATCCTCGTGTTTTGAAGCTGCATTTGGTAAAGCGTTGCTCTGATCACCTAAGCGGCACTGGTGGTCCCCATTAGAGGTTCACGGCGCCATAAGCTCGTGAACAGCTTTAATGTGAAATATAGCAGAGTCTAGGACTGCTTTTATTGTCCTGGTGGCCCAGAGGTAGCGTTCCCCGGTCACAATTAGAAGATCGTGGGTTCGAATCCTGGTGGGGTGAGGTGTTGATTATATGTAGAAGTCCGCGTGTTTTATTGGGCAAATGAAATTTATATGGATCCTAGTGTTTTGAAGCCGCATTTAGTAAAACGTTGCTCTGATATCCTAAGCGGCACGGGTGGTCCCCATTAGAGGTTCACGGCGCCAAAAGCTCGTTGAACAGGCTTTGTGTGAAATATAGCACAGTCTAGGACTGCTTTAATTATCCTGGTGGCCCAGAGGTAGCGTTCCCTGGTCACAATTATAAGATCGTGGGTTTAAATCCTGGTGGGGTGAGGTGTTGATTATATGTAGAAATCCACGTGCTTTATTGGGCTAATGAAATATATATGGATCCTCGTGTTTCGAAGCCGCATTTGGTAAAACGTTGCTCTGATCACCTAAGCGACACAGGTGGTCCCCATTAGAGGTTCATGGCGCCATAAGGTCGTTGAACAGGCTTTGTGTGAAATATAGTAGAGTCTAGCACTGCTTATAGTGTCCTGGAAGCCCATAGGTAGCGTTCCTCGGTCACAATTATAAGATCGTGGGTTCGAATCCTGGTGGAGTGAGGTGTTGATTATATGTAGAAGTCCGCGTGCTCTATTGGGCTAATGATATATATATGGATCCCTGTGTTTCGAAGCCGGATTTGGTAAAACGTTGCTCTGATCACCTAAGTGGCACGGATGGTCCCCATTAGAGGTTCACGGCGCCATAAGCTCGTTGAACAGGCTTTGTGTGAAATATAGCAAGTCTAGGACTGCTTTTATTCCCTGGTGGCCCAGAGGTGGCGTTCGGTCTAATTATAAGATCGTGTGGGTTTAAATCCTGGTGGGGTGAGGTGTTGATTATATGTAGAAGTCCGCGTGCTTTATTGGGCTAATGATATATATATGGATCCTCGAGTTTCCAAGCCAGATTTGGTAAAACGTTGCTCTCTCCACCTAAGCGGCACGGGTGGTCCCCTATAGTGGTCCCACGGCGCCATAAGCTCGTTGAACAGGCTTTGTGTGAAATATAGCAGAGTCTGGGGCTACTTTTGTCCTGGTGGCCCAGAGGTAGCATTCCCCGGTCACAATTATAAGATCATTGGCCAAATCCTGGTCGGGTGGCGTTGATTATATGTAGAAGTCCATTGCTTTATTGGGCTAATGAAATATATATGGATCTCGTGTTTCAGCGGTTGTTAAAAGCGTTGCTCTGATCACTAAAAGCGATGCGGTGGTCCCCGATAGAGTTCATGGCGCCATAAGGTCGTTGAACAGGCTTTGTGTGAACTATAGTAGAGTCTAGGACTGCTTATAGTGTCCTGGTGGCCCATAGGTAGCGTTCCTCGGTCACAATTATAAGATCGTGGGTTTAAATCCTGGTGGGGTGAGGTGTTGATTATATGTAGAAGTCCGCATGCTTTATTGGGCTAATGAGATATATATGGATCCTTGTGTTTCGAAGCCGGATTTGGTAAAACGTTGCTCTGATCACCTAAGTGGCACGGATGGTCCCCATTAGAGGTTCACGGCGCCATAAGCTCGTTGAACAGGCTTTGTGTGAAATATAGCAGAGTCTAAGACTGCTTTTATTGTCCTAGTGGCCCAGAGGTAGCGTTCCCCGGTCACAATTATAAGATCGTTGGTTGAAATCCTGGTGGGGTGAGGTGTTGATTATATGTAGAAGTTCGCGTGCTTTATTGGGCTAATGAAATATATATGGATCCTCCTGTTTCGAAGTCGCATTTGGTAAAACGTTGTTATGATCACCTAAGCAGCACGGGTGGTCCCCATTAGAGGTTCACGGTGCCATAAGCCCGTTGAACAGGCTTTGTGTGAAATATAGCAGAGTCTAGGAATGCTTTTATTGTCCTGGTGGCCCAGAGGTAGCGTCCCCCGGTCACAATTATAAGATCGTGGCTTCAAATCCTGGTGGGGTGAGGCTTTGATTATATGTAGAAGTCTGCGTGCTTTATTGGGCTAATGAAATATATATGGATCCTCGGGTTTCGAAGCCGCATTTAGTTAAATGTTGCTCTGTTCACCTAAGCGGCACGGGTGGTCCCCTATAGTGGTTCACAGCGCCATAAGCTCGTTGAACAGGCTTTGTGTGAAATATAGCAGAGTCTAGGACTGCTTTTATTGTCCTGGTGGCCCAGAGGTAGCATTCCCCGGTCATAATTATAAGATCGTGGCTTCAAATCCTGGTCGGGTGAGGCGTTGATTATATGTAGAAGTCCGCGTGCTTTATTGGGCTAATGAAATATATATGGATCCTCATGTTTCCAGCCGGATTTGGTAAAACGTTGCTCTGATCACCTAAGCGGTACGGTGGTCCCCATTAGAGGTTCATGGCGCCATAAGGTCGTTGAACAGGCTTTGTGTGAAATATAGTAGAGTCTAGGACTGCTTATAGTGTCTGGTGGCCCATAGTGGCGTTCTCGGTCACAATTATAAAGACGTGGTTCGAATCTGGTGGAGTGAGGTGTTGATTATATGTAGAAGTCCGGCGTGCTCTATTGGGCTAATGAGATATATGGATCCTGTGTTTCGAAAGCCGGATTTGGTAAAACGTTGCTCTGATCCACCTAAGTGTACGGATGAATTTATTAGAGAATTTCCGCGGCATAAAGCTCGTTAATTGGGCTTTAATGAAATATAGCAGAGTCTAGGACTGCTTTTATTATCTGGTGGCCCAATGGTAGCGTTCCCCGGTCACAATTATAAGATCGTGAGTTTTTAGAAATCCTGGTGGGGGTGAGGTGTTGATTATATCTTGAAGTCCACATGCTTTATTGGGCTAATAGAAATATATATGGATCTCGTGTTTCGAAGCCGCATTTGGTAAAACGTGCTCTGGAATCACCCCTGGCGACACAAATTGGTCCCAATGAGAGGTTCACGGCGCCATAAGCTCATTGAACAGGCTTTGTGTGAAATATAGCAGAGTCTAGGACTGCTTTTATTGTCCTGGTGGCCCAGAGGTAGCGTTCCCCGGTCACAATTATAAGATCGTGGCTTCAAATCCTGGTCGGGTGAGGCGTTGATTATATGTAGAAGTCCGCATGCTTTATTGGGCTAATGAAATATATATGGATCCTCGTGTTTCCAGCCGGATTTGGTAAAACGTTGCTCTGATCACCTAAGTGGTACGGTGGTCCCCATTAGAGGTTCATGGCGCCATAAGGTCGTTGAACAGGCTTTGTGTGAAATATAGTAAAGTCTAGGACTGCTTATAGTGTCCTGGTGGCCCATAGGTAGCGTTCCTCGGTCACAATTATAAGATCGTGGGTTCGAATCCTGGTGGAGTGAGGTGTTGATTATATGTAGAAGTCCGCGTGCTCTATTGGACTAATGAGATATATATGGATCCTTGTGTTTCGAAGCCGGATTAGGTAAAACGTTGCTCTGATCACCTAAGTGGCACGGATGGTCCCCATTAGAGGTTCACGGCGCCATAAGCTCGTTGAACAGGCTTTGTGTGAAATATAGCCGAGTCTAGGACTGCTTTTATTGTCCTAGTGGCCCAGAGGTAGCGTTCCCCGGTCACAATTATAAGATCGTTGGTTGAAATCCTGGTGGGGTGAGGTGTTGATTATATGTAGAAGTTCGCGTGCTTTATTGGGCTAATGAAATATATATGGATCCTCCTGTTTCGAAGTCGCATTTGGTAAAACGTTGTTATGATCACCTAAGCGGCACGGGTGGTCCCCATTAGAGGTTCACGGTGCCATAAGCCCGTTGAACAGGCTTTGTGTGAAATATAGCAGAGTCTAGGAATGCTTTTATTGTCCTGGTGGCCCAGAGGTAGCGTCCCCCGGTCACAATTATAAGATCGTGGCTTCAAATCCAGGTGGGGTGAGGCTTTGATTATATGTAGAAGTCTGCGTGCTTTATTGGGCTAATGAAATATATATGGATCCTCTGGTTTCGAAGCCGCATTTGGTTAAACGTTGCTCTGTTCACCTAAGCGGCACGGGTGGTCCCCTATAGTGGTTCACAGCGCCATAAGCTCGTTGAACAGGCTTTGTGTGAAATATAGCAGAGTCTAGGACTGCTTTTATTGTCCTGGTGGCCCAAAGGTAGCATTCCTCGGTCATAAATATAAGATCGTGGCTTCAAATCCTGGTCGGGTGAGGCGTTGATTATATGTAGAAGTCCGCGTGCTTTGTGGAGCTATTAAATATATGGATCCTCATGTTTCCAGCGGATTTGGTAAAACGTTGCTCTGATCACCTAAGCGACACAGGTGGTCCCCATTAGAGGTTCATGGCGCCATAAGGTCGTTGAACAGGCTTTGTGTGAAATATAGTAGAGTCTAGGACTGCTTATAGTGTCCTGGAAGCCCATAGGTAGCGTTCCTCGGTCACAATTATAAGATCGTGGGTTCGAATCCTGGTGGAGTGAGGTGTTGATTATATGTAGAAGTCCGCGTGCTCTATTGGGCTAATGAGATATATATGGATCCCTGTGTTTCGAAGCCGGATTTGGTAAAACGTTGCTCTGATCACCTAAGTGGCACGGATGGTCCCCATTAGAGGTTCACGGCGCCATAAGCTCGTTGAACAGGCTTTGTGTGAAATATAGCAGAGTCTAGGACTGCTTTTATTATCCTGGTGGCCCAGAGGTAGCGTTCCCGGTCACAATTATAAGATCGTGGGTTTAAATCCTGGTGGGGTGAGGTGTTGATTATATGTAGAAGTCCGCATGCTTTATTGGGCTAATGAAATATATATGGATCCTCGTGTTTCGAAGCCGCATTTGGTAAAACGTTGCTCTGATCACCTAAGCGACACAGGTGGTCCCAATGAGAGGTTCACGGCGCCATAAGCTCGTTGAACAGGCTTTGTGTGAAATATAGCAGAGTCTAGGACTGCTTTTATTGTCCTGGTGGCCCAGAGGTAGCGTTCCCCGGTCACAATTATAAGATCGTGGCTTCAAATCCTGGTCGGGTGAGGCGTTGATTATATGTAGAAGTCCGCTTGCTTTATTGGGCTAATGAAATATATATGGATCCTCGTGTTTCCAGCCGGATTTGGTAAAACGTTGCTCTGATCACCTAAGCGGTACGGTGGTCCCCATTAGAGGTTCATGGCGCCATAAGGTCGTTGAACAGGCTTTGTGTGAACTATAGTAGAGTCTAGGACTGCTTATAGTGTCCTGGTGGCCCATAGGTAGCGTTCCTCGGTCACAATTATAAGATCGTGGGTTCGAATCCTGGTGGAGTGAGGTGTTGATTATATGTAGAAGTCCGCGTGCTCTATTGGACTAATGAGATATATATGGATCCTTGTGTTTCGAAGCCGGATTTGGTAAAACGTTGCTCTGATCACCTAAGTGGCACGGATGGTCCCCATTAGAGGTTCACGGCGCCATAAGCTCGTTGAACAGGCTTTGTGTGAAATATAGCAGAGTCTAGGACTGCTTTTATTGTCCTAGTGGCCCAGAGGTAGCGTTCCCCGGTCACAATTATAAGATCGTTGGTTGAAATCCTGGTGGGGTGAGGTGTTGATTATATGTAGAAGTTCGCGTGCTTTATTGGGCTAATGAAATATATATGGATCCTCCTGTTTCGAAGTCGCATTTGGTAAAACGTTGTTATGATCACCTAAGCGGCACGGGTGGTCCCCATTAGAGGTTCACGGTGCCATAAGCCCGTTGAACAGGCTTTGTGTGAAATATAGCAGAGTCTAGGAATGCTTTTATTGTCCTGGTGGCCCAGAGGTAGCGTCCCCCGGTCAAAATTATAAGATCGTGGCTTCAAATCCTGGTGGGGTGAGGCTTTGATTATATGTAGAAGTCTGCGTGCTTTATTGGGCTAATGAAATATATATGGATCCTCTGGTTTCGAAGCCGCATTTGGTTAAATGTTGCTCTGTTCACCTAAGCGGCACGGGTGGTCCCCTATAGTGGTTCACAGCGCCATAAGCTCGTTGAAAAGGCTTTGTGTGAAATATAGCAGAGTCTAGGACTGCTTTTATTGTCCTGGTGGCCCAGAGGTAGCATTCCCCGGTCATAATTATAAGATCGTGGCTTCAAATCCTGGTCGGGTGAGGCGTTGATTATATGTAGAAGTCCGCGTGTTTTATTGGGCTAATGAAATATATATGGATCCTCATGTTTCCAGCCGGATTTGGTAAAACGTTGCTCTGATCACCTAAGTGGTACGGTGGTCCCCATTAGAGGTTCATGGCGCCATAAGGTCGTTGAACAGGCTTTGTGTGAAATATAGTAGAGTCTAGGACTGCTTATAGTGTCCTGGTGGCCCATAGGTAGCGTTCCCCGGTCACAATTATAGGATAGTGGGTTCAAATCCTGGTGGGGTGAGGTGTTGATTATATGTAGAAGTCCGCGTGCTTTATTGGGCTAATGAAATATATATGGATCCTCGTCTTTCCACGCCGGATTTGGTAAACCTTGCTCTGATCACCTAAGCGGTACGGTGGTCCCCATTAGAGGTTCATGGCACCATAAGGTCGTTGAACAGGCTTTGTGTGAAATATAGTAGAGTCTAGGACTGCTTATAGTGTCCTGGTAGCCCATAGGTAGCGTTCCTCGGTCACAATTATAAGATCGTGGGTTCGAATCCTGGTGGAGTGAGGTGTTGATTATATGTAGAAGTCCGCGTGCTCTATTGGGCTAATGAAATATATATGGATCCTTGTGTTACGAAGCCGGATTTGGTAAAACGTTGCTCTGATCACCTAAGTGGCACGGATGGTCCCCATTAGAGGTTCACAGCACCATAAGCTCGTTGAACAGGCTTTGTGTGAAATATAGCAGAGTCTAGGACTGCTTTTATTGTACTGGTGGCCCAGAGGTAGCGTTCCCCGGTCACAATTATAAGATCGTTGGTTCAAATCCTGTTGGGGTGAGGTGTTGATTATATGTAGAAGTCCGCGTGCTTTATTGAGCTAATGAAATATATATGGATCCTCGTGTTTCCGAGCCGGATTTGGTAAAACGTTGCTCTTATCACCTAAGCGGCACGGGTGGTCCCCTAGAGTGGTTCACGGTGCCATAAGCTCATTGAACAGGCTTTGTGTGAAATATAACAGAGTCTAGGACTGCTTATAGTGTTCTCGTGGCCCATAGGTAGCGTTCCTCGGTCACAATTATAAGATCGTGGGTTCGAATCCTGGTGGAGTGAGGTGTTGATTATATGTAGAAGTCCGTGTGCTCTATTGGGCTAATGAAATATATATGGATCCTTGTGTTACGAAGCCGCATTTGGTAAAACGTTGCTCTGATCACCTAAGTGGCACGGGTGGTCCCCATTAGAGGTTCACGACGCCATAAGCTCGTTGAACAGGCTTTGTGTGAAATATAGCAGAGTCTAGGACTGCTTTTATTGTCCTAGTGGCCCAGAGGTAGCGTTCCCCGGTCACAATTTTAAGATCGTTGGTTGAAATCCTGGTGGGGTGAGGTGTTGATTATATGTAGAAGTTCGCGTGTTTTATTGGGCTAATGAAATGTATATGGATCCTCCTGTTTCGAAGCCGGATTTGGTAAAACGTTGTTATGATCACCTAAACGGCACGGGTGGTCCCCATTAGATGTTCACGGTGCCATAAGCCCGTTGAACAGGCTTTGTGTGAAATATAGTAGAGTCTAGGACTGCTTATAGTGTCCTGGTGGCCCATAGGTAGCGTTCCTCGGTCACAATTATAAGATCGTGGGTTCGAATCCTGGTGGAGTGAGGTGTTGATTATATGTAGAAGTCCGCGTGCTCTATTGGGCAAATGAAATATATATGGATCCTTGTGTTACGAAGCCGGATTTGGTAAAACGTTGCTCTGATCACCTAAGTGGCACGGATGGTCCCCATTAGAGGTTCACGGCGCCATAAGCTCGTTGAACAGGCTTTGTGTGAAATATAGCAGAGTTTAGGACTGCTTTTATTGTCTTAGTGGCCCAGAGGTAGCATTCCCCGGTCACAATTATAAGATCGTTGGTTGAAATCATGGTGGGGTGAGGTGTTGATTATATGTAGAAGTTCGCGTGCTTTATTGGGCTAATGAAATATATATGGATCCTCCTGTTTCGAAGCAGCATTTGGTTAAACGTTGTTCTGATCACCTAAGCGGCACGGGTGGTCCTCTATAGTGGTTCACAGCGCCAATAGCTCGTTGAACAGGCTTTGTGTGAAATATAGTAGAGTCTAGGACTGCTTTTATTGTCCTGGTTGCCCAGAGGTAGCGTTCCCCGGTCACAATTATAAGATAGTGGGTTCAAATCCTGGTGGGGTGAGGTGTTGATTATATGTAGAAGTCCGCGTGCTTTATTGTGCTAATGAAATATCTATGGATCCTCGTGTTTCCAAGCCGGATTTGGTAAAACGTTGCTCTTATCACCTAAGCGGCACGGGTGGTCCCCTTAGAAGTTCATCGCGCCATAAGGTCGTTGAACAGGCTTTGTGTGAAATATAGTAGAGTCTAGGACTGCTTTTATTGTCCTGGTTGCCCAGAGGTAGCGTTCCCCGGTCACAATTATAAGATCGTTGGTTCAAATCCTGTTGGGGTGAGGTGTTGATTATATGTAGAAGTCCGCGTGCTTTATTGGGCTAATGAAATATATATGGATCCTCGTGTTTCCGAGCCGGATTTGGTAAAACGTTGCTCTTATCACCTAAGCGGCACGGGTGGTCCCCTATAGTGGTTCACGGTGCCATAAGCTCATTGAACAGGCTTTGTGTGAAATATAACAGATTCTAGGACTGCTTATAGTGTTCTCGTGGCCCATAGGTAGCATTCCTCGGTCACAATTATAGGATCGTGGGCTTAAATCCTGGTGGGGTGAGGTGTTGATTATATGTAGAAGTCCGCGTGCTTTATTGGGCAAATGAAATATATATGGATCCTCGTATTTCGAAGCCGCATTTGGTAAAACGTTGCTCTGATCACCTAAGCGGCACGGGTGGTCCCAATGAGAGGTTCACGGCGCCATAAGCTCGTTGAACAGGCTTTGTTTGAAATATAGCAGAGTCTAGGACTGCTTTTATTGTCCTGGTGGCCCAGAGGTAGCGTTCCCCGGTCACAATTATAAGCTCGTGGCTTAAAATCCTGGTGGGGTGAGGCGTTGATTATATGTAGAAGTCCGCGTGCTTTATTGGGCTAATGAAATATATATGGATCCTCGTCTTTCCACGCCGGATTTGGTAAACCTTGCTCTGATCACCTAAGCGGTACGGTGGTCCCCATTAGAGGTTCATGGCACCATAAGGTCGTTGAACAGGCTTTGTGTGAAATATAGTAGAGTCTAGGAGTGCTTATAGTGTCCTGGTGGCCCATAGGTAGCGTTCCTCGGTCACAATTATAAGATCGTGGGTTCGAATCCTGGTGGAGTGAGGTGTTGATTATATGTAGAAGTCCGCGTGCTTTATTGGGCTAATGAAATATATATGGATCCTCGGGTTTCGAAGCCACATTTGGTAAAACGTTGCTCTGATCACCTAAGTGGCACAGATGGTCCCCATTAGAGGTTCACAGCACCATAAGCTCGTTGAACAGGCTTTGTGTGAAATATAGCAGAGTCTAGGACTGCTTTTATTGTACTGGTGGCCCAGAGGTAGCGTTCCCCGGTCACAATTAGAAGATCATGGGTTCGAATCCTGGTGGGGTGAGGTGTTGATTATATGTAGAAGCCGCGTGCTTTATTGGGGAATGAAATATATATGGATCCTCGTGTTTTGAAGCCGCATTTGGTAAAACGTTGCTCTGATCACCTAAGCAGCACGGGTGTTCCCCATAAGAGGTTCACGGCGCCATAAGGTCGTTGAACAGGCTTTGTGTGAAATATAGTAGAATCTACGAATGCTTTTATTGTCCTGTTGGCCCAGAGGTAGCGTTCCCCGGTCACAATTATAAGATCGTGGCTTCTAATCCTGGTGGGGTGAGGCGTTGATTATATGTAGAAGTCCGCGTGCTTTTTTGGGCTAATGAAATATATATGGATCCTCGTGTTTCGAAACCGCATTTGGTAAAGCGTTGCTCTGATCACCTAAGCGGCACGGGTGGTCCCCTATAGTGGTTCACAGCGCCATAAGTTCGTTTAACAGGCTTTGTGTGAAATATAGTAGAGTCTAGGACTGCTTTTATTGTCCTGGTGGCCCAGAGGTAGCATACCCCGGTCACAATTATAAGATTGTGGGTTTTAATCCTGGTGGGGTGAGGTGTTGATTATATGTAGAAGTCCGAGTGCTTTATTGGGCTAATGAAATATATATGGATCCTCGTGTTTCCAAGCCGGATTTGGTAAAACGTTGCTCTGATCACATAAGCGGCATGGGTGGTCCCCATCAGAGGTTCACTGCGCCATAAGCTCGTTGAACAGGATTTGTGTGAAATATAGCAGAGTCTAGGACTGCTTTTAGTGTCCTGGTGGCCCAGAGGTAACATACCCCGGTCACAATTATAAGATCGTGGGCTTGAATCCTGGTAGGGTGAGGTGTTGATTATATGTAGAAGTCCGAGTGATTTATTGGGCTAATGAAATATATATGGATCCTCGTGTTTCCAAGCCGGATTTGGTAAAACGTTGCTCTGATCACCTAAGTGGCACAGGTGGTCCCCATTAGAGGTTCATGGCGCCATAAGGTCGTTGAACAGTCTTTGTGTGAAATATAGTAGAGTCTAGGACTTCTTTTATTGTCCTGGTGGCCCAGAGGTAACATACCCCGGTCACAATTATAAGATCGTGGGTTTGAATCCTAGTGGGGTGAGGTGTTGATTATATGTAAAAGTCCGCGTGCTTTATTGGGCTAATGAAATATATATGGATCCTCGTGTTTTGAAGCCGCATTTGGTAAAACGTTGCTCTGATCACCTAAGCGGCACGGGTGGTCCCCATTAGAGGTTCACGGCGCCATAAGCTCGTTGAACAGGCTTTGTGTGAAATATAGCAGAGTCTAGGACTGCTTTTATTATCCTGGTGGCCCAGAGGTAGCGTTCCCCCGTCACAATTATAAGATCGTGGTTTCAAATCCTGGTGGGGTGAGGTGTTGATTATATGTAGAAGTCCGTATGGTTTTATTGGGCTAATAAAATATATATGATCCTCCTGTTTGAAGCCGCATTCGGTAAAACGTTGCTCTGATCACCTGGGCGGCACGGGTGGTCTCCCCATTAGAGGTTCACGGTGCCATAAGCTCATTGAACAGGCTTTGTGTGAAATATAACAGAGTCTAGGACTGCTTATAGTGTCCTCGTGGCCCATAGGTAGCATTCCTCGGTCACAATTATAAGATCGTGGGTTTAAACCCTGGTGGGGTGAGGTGTTGATTATATGTAGAAGTCCGCGTGCTTTATTGGGCTAATGAAATATATATGGATCCTCGTATTTCGAAGCCGCATTTGGTAAAACGTTGCTCTGATCACCTAAGCGGCACGGGTGGTCCCAATGAGAGGTTCACGGCGCCATAAGCTCGTTGAACAGGCTTTGTTTGAAATATAGCAGAGTCTAGGACTGCTTTTATTGTCCTGGTGGCCCAGAGGTAGCGTTCCCCGTTGACAATTATAAGATCGTGGCTTCAAATCCTGGTGGGTTGAGGCGTTGATTATATGTAGAAGTCCGCGTGCTTTATTGGGCTAATGAAATATATATGGATACTCGTGTTTCCACGCCGGATTTGGTAAACCTTGCTCTGATCACCTAAGCGGTACGGTGGTCCCCATTAGAGGTTCATGGCGCCATAATGTCGTTGAACAGGCTTTGTGTGAAATATAGTAGAGTCTAGGACTGCTTATAGTGTCCTGGTGGCCCACAGGTAGCGTTCCTCGGTCACAATTATTAGATCGTGGGTTCGAATCCTGGTGGAGTGAGGTGTTGATTATATGTAGAAGACCGCGTGCTCTATTGGGCTAATGAAATATATATGGATCCTTGTGTTTCGAAGCCGGATTTGGTAAAACGTTGCTCTGATCACCTAAGTGGCACGGATTTTCCCCATTAGAGGTTCACAGCACCATAAGCTCGTTGAACAGGCTTTGTGTGAAATATAGCAGAGTCTAGGACTGCTTTTATTGTACTGGTGGCCCAGAGGTAGCGTTCCCCGGTCACAATTAGAAGATCATGGGCTCGAATCCTGGTGGGGTGAGGTGTTGATTATATGTAGAAGCCGCGTGCTTTATTGGGGAATGAAATATATATGGATCCTCGTGTTTTGAAGCCGCATTTGGTAAAACGTTGCTCTGATCACCTAAGCAGCATGGGTGGTCCCCATTAGAGGTTCACGGTGCCATAAGGTCGTTGAACAGGCTTTGGGTCAAATATAGTAGAGTCTACGAATGCTTTTATTGTCCTCTTGGCCCAGAGGTAGCGTTCCCCGGTCACAATTATAAGATCGTGGCTTCAAATCCTGGTGGGGTGAGGCGCTGATTATATGTAGAAGTCCGCGTGCTTTTTTGGGCTAATGAAATATATATGGATCATCGTGTTTCGAAACAGCATTTGGTAA
This sequence comes from Homarus americanus, assembly GCF_018991925.1. Classification (NCBI taxonomy): domain Eukaryota; kingdom Metazoa; phylum Arthropoda; class Malacostraca; order Decapoda; family Nephropidae; genus Homarus; species Homarus americanus. The sequence goes on along the minus strand of NW_024749652.1, from coordinate 6,324 downwards.
AGTGTTGCTCTGATCACCTAAGCGGCACGGGTGGTCCCCTACAGTGGTTCACAGCGCCATAAGCTCGTTGAACAGGCTTTGTGTGAAATATAGCAGAGTCTAGGACTGCTTTTATTGTCCTAGTGGCCCAGAGGTAGCGTTCCCCGGTCACAATTATAAGATCGTGGGTTCAAATCCTGGTGGGGTGAGGTGTTGATTATATGTAGAAGTCCGCGTGCTTTATTGTGCTAATGAAATATCTATGGATCCTCGTGTTTCCAAGCCGGATTTGGTAAAACGTTGCTCTTATCACCTAAGCGGCACGGGTGGTCCCCCTTAGAAGTTCATCGCGCCATAAGGTCGTTGAACAGGCTTTGTGTGAAATATAGTAGAGTCTAGGACTGCTTTTATTGTCCTGGTTGCCCAGAGGTAGCGTTCCCCGGTCACAATTATAAGATCGTTGGTTCAAATCCTGGTGGGGTGAGGTGTTGATTATATGTAGAAGTCCGCTTGCTTTATTGGGCTAATGAAATATATATGGATCCTCGTGTTTCCAAGCCGGATTTGGTAAAACGTTGCTCTTATCACCTAAGCGACACGGGTGGTCCCCTATAGTGGTTCACGGTGCCATAAGCTTATTGAACAGGCTTTGTGTGAAATATAACAGAGTCTAGGACTGCTTATAGTGTCCTCGTGGCCCATAGGTAGCATTCCTCGGTCACAATTATAAGATCGTGAGTTTAAATCCTGGTGGGGTGAGGTGTTGATTATATGTAGAAGTCCGCGTGCTTTATTGGGCTAATGAAATATATATGGATCCTCGTATTTCGAAGCCGCATTTGGTAAAACGTTGCTCTGATCACCTAAGCGGCACGGGTGGTCCCAATGAGAGGTTCACGGCGCCATAAGCTCGTTGAACAGGCTTTGTGTGAAATATATAGCAGAGTCTAGGAATGCTTTTAGTGTCTTGGTGGCCCAGAGGTAGCGTTCCCCGGTCACAATTAGAAGATCGTGGGTTCTAATCCTGGTGGGGTGAGGTGTTGATTATATGAAGAAGTCCGCATGCTTTATTGGGCTAATGAAATATATATGGATCCCCGTGTTTCGAAGCCGCATTTGGTAAAACGTTGCTCTGATCACCTAAGCGGCATGGGTGGGCCCCATTAGAGGTTCACGGCGCCATAAGCTCGTTGAACAGGCTTTGTGTGAAATATAGCAGAGTCTAGGACCGCTTTTATTGTCCTGGTGGCCCAGAGGTAGCATTCCCCGGTCACAATTATAAGATCGTGGGTTCGAATCCCAGGAGTGAGGTGTTGACGTATGTAGAAGTCCGCGTGCTCTATTGGGCTAATGAAATATATATGGATCCTTGTGTTTCGAAGCCGGATTTGGTAAAACGTTGTTCTGATCACCTAAGTGGCACGGATGGTCCCCATTAGAGGTTCACAGCACCATAAGCTCGTTGAACAGGCTTTGTGTGAAATATAGCAGAGTCTAGGACTGCTTTTATTGTACTGGTGGCCGAGAGGTAGCGTTCCCCGGGCAAAATTAGAAGATCATGGGTTCGAATCCTGGTGGGGTGAGGTGTTGATTATATGTAGAAGCCGCGTGCTTTATTGGGGAATGAAATATAAATGGATCCTCGTGTTTTGAAGCCGCATTTGGTAAAACGTTGCTCTGATCACCTAAGCAGCACGGGTGGTCCCCATTAGAGGTTCACGGCGCCATAAGGTCGTTGAACAGGGTTTGTGTGAAATATAGTAGAGTCTACGAATTCTTTTATTGTCCTGTTGGCCCAGAGGTAGCGTTCCCCGGTCACAATTATAAGATTGTGGCTTCAAATCCTGGTGGGGTGAGGCGTTGATTATATGTAGAAGTCCGCGTGCTTTTTTGGGCTAATGAAATATATATGGATCCTCGTGTTTCGAAACCGCATTTGGTAAAGCGTTGCTCTGATCACTCCAAGCTGCACGGTGGTCCCCTTACAGTGGTTCACAGCCAGCATAAGCTCGTTTAACAGGCTTTGTGTGAAATATAGTAGAGTCTAGACTGTTTTTGTCCTGGTGGCCCAGAGGTAAAGATGAATTCTTTTGGGTCACAATTATAAGATTGTGGCTTGAACTCTGCGGGGTGAGGTGTTGATTATATGTAGTCCCAGTGCTTTATTGGGCTAATGAAATATATATGATCCCTGCGTTTCAAGCCGGATTTGCAAAACGTTGCTCTGACTACATAAGCGGTAACGGGTGGTTCCATTAGAGGTTCACTGGCGCCTACAAGTTTTGCTGGAACAGGATTTGTGTGAAATATATATTCTTAGGGGACTGCTTATAGTGTCCAAAGCCCAGGAGGCAGTATGTAACCCGGTCACAATTATAAGATCGTGGGTTTGAATCCTGGTAGGGTGAGGTGTTGATTATATGTAGAAGTCCGAGTGATTTATTGGGCTAATTAAATATATATGGATCCTCGTGTTTCCAAGCCGGATTTGGTAAAACGTTGCTCTGATCACCTAAGTGGCACAGGTGGTCCCCATTAGAGGTTCATGGCGCCATAAGGTCGTTGAACAGTCTTTGTGTGAAATATAGTAGAGTCTAGGACTGCTTTTATTGTCCTGGTGGCCCAGAGGTAACATACCCCGGTCACAATTATAAGATCGTGGGTTTGAATCCTAGTGGGGTGAGGTGTTGATTATATGTAGAAGTCCGCATGCTTTATTGGGCTAATGAAATATATATGGATCCTCGTGTTTCGTAGCCGGATTTGGTAAAACGTTGCTCTCATCACCTAAGCGGCACGGGTGGTCCCCATTAGAGGTTCACGGTGCCATAAGCCCGTTAAACAGGCTTTGTGTGAAATATAGCAGTATCTAGGAATGCTTTTTTTGTCCTGGTGGCCCAGAGGTAGCTTCCCCCGGTCACAATTATAAGATCGTGGGTTCAAATCCTGGTGGGGTGAGGTGTTGATTATATGTAGAAGTCCGCGTGCTTTATTGGGCTAATGAAAGATATATGGACCCTCGTGTTTTGAAGCCGCATTTGGTAAAACGTTGCGCTGATCACCTAAGTGGCCAGGGTGGTCCCCATTAGAGGTTCACGGCGCCATAAGCTGGTTCAACAGGCTTTGTGTGAAATATAGTAGAGTCTAGGACTGCTTTTATTGTCCTGGTGGCCCAGAGGTAGCATAGCCCGGTCACAATTATAAAATCGTGGGTTTGAATCCTGGTGGGGTGAGGTGTTGATTATATGTAGAAGTCCGCGTGCTTTATTGGGCTAATGAAATATATATGGACCCTCGTGTTTTGAAGCCGCATTTGGTAAAACGTTGCGCTGATCACCTAAGTGGCCAGGGTGGTCCCCATTAGAGGTTCACGGCGCCATAAGCTCGTTGAACAGGCTTTGTGTGAAATATAGCAGAGTCTAGGACTGCTTTTTTTTCCTGGTGGCCCAGAGGTAGCGTTCCCCGGTCACAATTATAAGATCTTGGGTTTAAATCCTGGTGGGGTGAGGTGTTGATTATATGTTGAAGTCCGCGTGCTTTATTGGGCTAATGGTTCATAAGGCGGATCCTCCCAGCTTCAAAGTCAGACGGTAAAAACGTTGTTGCGATCGTACTCAAGCGCAAAATGGTGGTCCCATGATGTTCACGGTTACAAGCCTGCTGAACAGGCTTTGTGTGAAATATAGAGTTCAGGACTGCTTTTTATTGTCCTGGTGGCCCAGAGGTAGCGTTCCCCGGTCACAATTAAAAGATCATGGGTTCGAATCCTGGTGGGGTGAGGTGTTGATTATATGTAGAAGTCCGCGTGCTTTATTGGGCTAATGAAATATATATGGACCCTCGTGTTTTGAAGCCGCATTTGGTAAAACGTTGCTCTGATCACCTAAGCGGCACAGGTGGTCCCCATTAGAGGTTCACGGCGTCATAAGCTCGTTGAAAAGGATTTGTGTGAAATATAGCAGAGTCTAGGACTGCTTTTTTTTCCTGGTGGCCCAGAGGTAGCGTTCCCCGGTCACAATTATAAGATCTTGGGTTTAAATCCTGGTGGGGTGAGGTGTTGATTATATGTAGAAGTCCTGCTTTTATTGGGCCACGAAATATATATGGATTCTCCTGTTTCTGAAACGATTAGGTAACACGTTGCTCTGATCACCTAAGCGGCACGGGTGGTCCGCTATAGTGGTTCACAGCGTCATAAGCTCGTTGAACAAGCTTTGTGTGAAAAATAGTAGAGTCTAGGACTGCTTTTATTGTCCTGGTGGCCCAGAGGTAGCGTCCTCCGGTCACAATTATAAGATCGTGGCTTCAAATCCTGGTGTGGTGAGGCGTTGATTATATGTAGAAGTCTGCGTGCTTTATTGGGCTAATGAAATATATATGGCTCCTCGGGTTACGAAGCCGCATTTGGTTAAACGTTGCTCTGATCACCTAAGCGGCACGGGTGGTCCCCTATAGTGGTTCACAGCGCCATAAGCTCGTTGAACAGGCATTGTGTGAAATATAGTAGAGTCTAGGACTGCTTTTATTGTCCTATTGGCCCAGAGGTAGCGTTCCCCGGTCACAATTATAAGATTGTGGGTTGAAATCCTGGTGGGGTGAGGTGTTGATTATATGGAGAAGTCCGCGTGCTTTATTGGGCTAATGAAATATATATGGATCCTCGTGTTTTGAAGCCGCATTTGGTAAAACGTTGCTCTGATCACCTATGCGGCACGGGTGGTCCCCATTGGAGGTTCACGGCGCCATAAGCTCGTTGAACAGACTTTGTGTGAAATATAGCAGAGTCTAGGACTGCCTTTATTATCCTGGTGGCCCAGAGGTAGCGTTCCCCGGTCACAATTATAAGATCGTGGGTTTAAATCCTGGTGGGGTGAGGTGTTGATTATATGTAGAAGTCCGCGTGCTTTATTGGGCTAATGAAATATATATGGATTCTCCTGTTTCGAAGCCGCATTTGGTAAAACGGCGCTCTGATCACCTAAGTGGCACGGGTGGTCCCCATTAGAGGTTCACGATGCCATTAGTTCGTTGAACAGGCTTTGTGTGAAATATAGCAGAGTCTAGGACTGCTTTTATTGTCCTGAGTAGCCCAGAGGTAGCGTTCCCCGGTCACAATTATAAGATCGTGGCTTCAAATCCTGGTGGGGTGAGGCGTTGATTATATGTAGAAGTCTGTGTGCGTTATTGGGCTAACGAAATATATATGGATCCTCGGGTTTTGAAGCCGCATTTGGGTAAACGTTGCTCTGATCACCTAAGCGGCACGGGTGGTCCCCTATAGTGATTCACGGCGCCATAAGCTCGTTGAACAGGCTTTGTGTGAAATATGGCAGAGTCTAGGACTGCTTTTATTGTCCTAGTGGCCCATAGGTAGCGTTCCTCAGTCACAATTATAAGATCGTGGGTTCGAATCCTGGTGGAGTGAGGTGTTGATTATATGTAGAAGTCTGCGTGCTTTATTGGGCTAATGAAATATATATGGATCCTCGTGTTTCCAGCCGGATTTGGTAAAACGTTGCTCTGATCACCTAAGCGGTACGGTGGTCCCCATTAGAGGTTCATGGCGCCATAAGGTCGTTGAACAGGCTTTGTGTGAAATATAGTAGAGTCTAGGACTGCTTTTATTCTCCTAGTGGCCCAGAGGTAGCGTTCCCCGGTCACAATTATAAGATCGTTGGTTGAAATCCTGGTGAGGTGAGGTGTTGATTATATGTAGAAGTTCGCGTGCTTTATTGGGCTAATGAAATATATATGGATCCTCCTGTTTCGAAGTCGCATTTGGTAAAACGTTGTTATGATCACCTAAGCGGCACGGTGGTCTCCCTATTAGATGTTCACGTGTGCCATAAGCCCGTTGAACAGGCTTTTGTGTGAAATATAGCAGAGTTTAGGACTGCTTTTATTGTCCTGGTGGCCCAGGAGGTAGCGTTCCCCGGTCGCCACCAGAAGATCGCGGGTCTGAATCCTGGTGGGGTGAGGTGTTGATTACTGTATATGTAGAAGTAAGCGTGCTTTATTGGGCTATTTAAATATATATGGACCCTCGTGTTTTGAAGCCGCATTTGGTAAAATGTTGCTCTGATCACCTAAGCGGCACAGGTGGTCCCCATTAGAGGTTCACGGCGCCATAAGCTCGTTGAACAGGCTTTGTGTGAAATATAGCAGAGTCTAGGACTGCTTTTTTTTCCTGGTGGCCCAGAGGTAGCGTTCCCCGGTCACAATTATAAGATCTTGGGTTTAAATCCTGGTGGGGTGAGGTGTTGATTATATGTAGAAGTCCGCCTGCTTTATTGGGCTAATGAAATATATATGGATTCTCCTGTTTCGAAGCCGCATTAGGTAACA
>NW_024749651.1:0-23880 GCF_018991925.1 Homarus americanus | reverse complement strand
TTAAAACATTGGTGTACTTGTATGAAGTGTTGGAATTCAATGTCTCTTGAGGGGATGATATTGCTGCCGATTTTTATTCCGTATGATTTTAATTTGATGGCGTCAGTTTGAGTAGCCGTAGTGATTTTTAACATGGGGAGAGTTCCCATCCAGGCTGCATATGTCATTTGGCGGGTGTTTTGTGAGTTGAGGTCTGTCAATAGGTTAGGGTTGTCAAGGATCTGAGGGATGACTTTTCTACATATGAGGGTGCATTTTGCGCGGTATTCCGGCGAACTGAGGACCGTTAGGCCATTGTCCCTCAGTCTGTTGTTCATTGCTGGGGAGTGGAATAGGTCGGCATCTTCATCAGTTTGTACAAATATTTTGATAATGTCGTCATTGGTGAAGGAACGGATCTGAAATATACAGGTCAGCTGGAAAATAAGTGAGGCGAGGTCCATGCACGGTTGGATGGTACGGTCCACTTTAATTTTAATTGAAGGCATGTTAACTGTTTGAATTGGAGATTTATGGAGATCTCCCCTAACAGTCCCTAATTTCCTGCGCCCCTCACGTAGGGGAGGCCCTGCACTATCACAGGGGTCCCCAGGCGAATCGGCAGGCTGTGCTGACCCTCCACTCTTCACACAAACACGCACTAGCGAGGTGTGGGGACAGAGGGCGTTTCCAGACGAATACTCCCCTGTACGTCAGCTGACAGGGGAATAGGTCCTTTCACGGCACGGAAGAGAAGGATTAGAGCAGAAGAAAAAGGTCTGAAAACTCACTGCCGACTCTCTCTTCACACCAAGCCCCTCAGCAGCATTCGGGGTTCCTAAGGGAGGTCCGATACTGTAGGAGAGGCTCAATGTGTTGATCGAATCAACAGAATTGTCAGTTGGAGAATTGAAGTCAGGTGCTTTGGTTTTCCAAGGTACGTGGGAAGGTGGGATAGGTCCAATGACTAGCCAATCAGCTGTGACTGTTCCTTCTCCGACTTCCACTTCGCTCTGTGGCTGACTGCTACTGCTCCTGACTGCGACTGCTCCCGACTGCGACTGGCGACTCACTGACTGACTGGCTGTTGAATGGAGAGAGAACACTTATATAGGCAGCAGGTAACTCCTCCCTCCTCCTTAGCTGTGCGGCAAGCATTATATTTTATACTTATAGGATTTTAAATGACTATTAAAATGGTATTTGAAGACTTTTTTTTTTGATAACCTTATTACATATGATACAGAGTTTGTATTTACGTTTAGTTTCGTGTTTGTATTTACATTTGGTTTCGTGAGCAATCAAAGCCATTTTCATAAAAATGGACCAGCCGGTTATATATGTTAATTACACTCACTCACTGTCTTAACGCGCCCGCCTGATAGAAAAAAACTATCCTTCTTTTATTTATCTCCGGGTATTACGTCTTCGGTCGGTTGTACAAGTATTATTAAAATACAAAATCTTATCTTTCATTTTTATACCCAAAAATGTGAATATACCTCAGTAAATAATAGGACACAGCTATTATGTACTCTTGGTACATAAAATATAAAAACGTACATAAAACTGGATAAAGGTACATAAAAATGTGTTGTTACAAAATTAACTTAGCTATTTTAGATATTATGGGTGAGGATAAGATCCTCGAAAAATACAAATACTTTAATTTTTTTTACAATAATATTTTGTACAATATAAAGTTTGGTTTTAATAATAATATACTACTGAACGACCAGTAATTATTTGAGCTTCTCTATCTCCTCCTTTTTTTCTCATATTCCTCCTCATCATCTTCCTCCTCCTCTTCCTCCTCATTCTTTATTTGTATTTTCTCCTTTACACTTTTATCCTCCTCCTCCACTTTGTTTATCAGAAAGGAAGACTGGAGATTTTGTGTAGAAGGAAAGTTAGTACTAGTTTTCCGACGAAGATGTTGCTTTTTAATGAGACGACGACGACGACTTTCCTCTTGCATTTTCTTAGTGGAACAAAGCTCCATTAAACATTGGTATATATACTTATCCCAATTAATCTCTCCTCAAATAAGAAATTTCTTTTGGGGAAGTTTTATTTGACTTAAAGAATATAATGCTGCATGATTTCTTAAATTAATAATTTTCATAAAATTGGATATATATTGTAAATGAACAGAATTATACAAAACTACAGGAGAATAATGGGCACTAATCAACCTTTTTATTTCATATTGCGTCATTAATCGAGAACCATATCCACAAATATTAAGAGAGTTATTTATTTTAAAAAAAACCTCAACAGTGGCCTCTTTTTGCGGGTTATATATAATATAACTATTATATTTTAAAGGATTTTTTCTAAAAATCCAGCCCATTGGGAAAACTACAGTTTGAAATATAATTCCTTCTTCATTAATGCCCCAATCCCTCTCATTTTTATATATACGAAAACCATTCTCCTCGAGAAATTTAAAAACTTTTATATTGTCTATAACAAAAGTTTTTTGTTTTATTAAGAGATTAATATATTTCTTATTTCTTTGCCTTTTTAATATATCTCTTATAGCTCGTTCGATACCGGAGGAAGATCTTATATTTTCTAAACAGATTGAACATTCTTTCCATGATGAAAGTTCATGAGGATGTATTGAATAAAGAGAAGAAAATTCAATAGAAGAAAATTCAAGTTCTCTCTCTAACATCACATCTACTATTCCTTTGTAAATAATTAGTGGTATATTTTGTAAACTGATAATATTTTTGTAAGCGCCGTTTTTGTTTGAGATAATTGCGGATTTACAAAGTTTTTCTAAGCTAGGTAATAAACTCGTTGTATAAATTTCTTTTTCCTTATTTATAGAATATTCAAGAGGGCTAGAGATTATGAATGATTTTCCATAAAGACAATTTTCTCTGAACGGATGATAATCAAATACTAATCTCCCTAAATGAATACTTATTTTAGGTGTATATAATGGATCACAAATTATATAATTACTACAATTAAGAGAATTTTCAATGACACTCCATTTTGGCGGAAAAATTAGTTTATAATATGCTATATTAAATATATCTTTAAAGAAAAATTCAACCCCGAATCCATTGGAGTAAAGGTAATCTATTACCTTTTCATTATTTATAGGAAATAATCTGTTCCGGGCCCTTTTTAATGTATTTCTTTTTTCATATTTTTGAAAAATTATTTGAGTCTCATGATTCATCCAATCCTCAAATACTTGTTTTAAATGTAAATAATCATGCCCTGCGGGTTTTAACAATCTAGTTTCTTTAAAGATAAAATTTAAAATATTTTCTCTTTCTGACATTATAAATTGAGGAGGGTGATACATAAATAGCTTAATTTTTTTCTAAACTATATAATATATATATAAAAAAAATTTTTTAAAAGAATTTAATGTTCTACCAGCGTTTCTTTTTCCCATTGTACACATTTTTCGATCATGGCATGTTTTTTAAAAAAGATGGATTCGTCCCAACCGTTTATAATCAACATAGAAGGAAACATTGGAAGTGGAAAATCAACTTTGATTTCCTATTTAAAGGAAAAACTTTCTCCAACATATTTTGAATTTGTTTGTGAACCTCTTGGAGTTTGGGGAAATCTTTTAAATTTAATGTATGAAGATCCTAAAAAGTGGGCTTCTATTTTTCAATTTATGATTTTAATTTCATTTATGCCGACATATTTTAATATGTATATGAAAAATATGAACAAGAACAAACGTATTATTATAATGGAAAGATCAGTACATAGTGGATTGTGTTTTGTCGACTCATTAAATCGAGAAGAAAAAATATCTGATACAGAAAAGACAATTTACGAACGCGCCTATGAACAACTAAAACCATATTGCCATTCAAACTTAAATGTTTATTTGAAATGTCAACCCAAAATTTGTTTTCAACGAATAGTAAAACGACAAAGAAAGGGCGAACAAAATATATCATTATTATATTTAAATAATTTACACGAATGTCATGAAAATTGGTAATCTTCAAATTCTACTACAGTTGAAATACTAAATCATAATGATAATGTAGATATTGTGGGGATGAAATTGGTTAATATTTTTAAAAAAACATAAAGAATATCCAAACATAAATAATATTTTAGCTGATACCAGAAAAATATTTTGTAAATAAAATGTGTAAAACCTTAGAGTTTTAAAGTATCTATAATTTCAGAGTTCTTATTTAAGAATTCTATAATATTTTCTTGTTTCTGGAGATCTTTAAATAGCATTGATAGAGATAAACGTTGTTGTTGATTATCGGCAATATTCTCTTTATTATAAGCTCTAATTATCTGCAGTAACATATTATACCATTTTCTTCTTGTGCGTATATCGGTGGTTGGTGTATTATAGACAGTGACAGTTGTATAAATTTCAGAATAGTTTTTTGTATTATTGGAAGTAATATCTTTTACTGGTAGTAAATTACTACACATATTTATAACTGTTACTATACCATAAAATGCGGGATAAATAAGCATATTTTCTCTTGACGGCCTTTTACGTTTATTAGTTTGTTGTCTCTTTATTTTTCTATTAAAAGGTATAACGAAATATTTATTAGAGTAATAAGTCATTATTTTCTCACTCCCCTTGGTATAGTTAAATGGGTCAGATAAATTATCCTCTACATAAGAACTAGTCGGCATTACATTAATAATTTTTGGTAGAGATGGAGATTGTGATAACGGTGATGATGGTGATGGTGGTAGTAGTGGTAGTATAGTGCTTCTTGTTTTCATTATTTTATTGGGTATAATTAATGTTGGTGGAAATTGCGAAAAGTCGTCTCTTTTTTGTTTTTTTTGTCTCCTTAAAGGAGTTTTGGGAGGAAGAATAAATGCTTTTTCTGAAGGAATATATAATCCCCCAAAATCAATGAACTTTACCTTCAATGGCGTTGAAGATAAGTTAATGAACACATTATAAGGATGTATATCGTAATATGTACCACCCAAACAATCTCGAGCAATTTGTAATTGAATACGAATTAATTCTCTAGCGACTTGATTTAAGAACTGCTTACGTTTATACATAAGAGAATAGGTTTTCACTGCCTTTTTTAAAATGACCCAATCAGGAGGGTGTAAATACTCCATATCTATAAAACTTAAGTGTGTGTCATTAGTGAATCTTGTTTTATACTTTATTTCATTAACACTCAAAGGAACATATGGCGAACTTTTTTCGCTTATTATTTCACCGCTGGGATTATGTAATACTTTGGATATGCTATGATTTTTAATTGCGCGATACATTTGAACGAATATTTCTTTACATAAAGTAGATGATAGTCGACTAACATTATATAATTCACGTAACTGATCTTTTTCATCGTAGAAATATTTTCTTGCAACTAAATGAGTTCCCCGAAATTGTTTAGTTAGTTCTGAGTTTTTCTTTAAAAATTCAGTTGTCCAGGGATAATAACGCCGGAATTTTTTCCATTTTCTTGGAAGATGCGGATCTAAAATTTCTTTCATAGGAACTGTTACAATCTTTACTTTACCATAGGAACCGGAACCTAAATGTTTAATTTCATTTCCTAAGGAAAAAGAACATTTTTTTCCTTTCTGTTTTTTTAATCGTTCACGAATTAGAGTAGAGTCCGAGGAGTCCTTTTTTGCAACAAAACTTATTTCTGGAAGGGAAAATGGTAATGTGTTATTCAGCATATTTGTGATAGTAGTAGTATTGATATTTTTAGTGCTTATGAGAGTAGTATTCTTAACCATTATATAGTTTATATATATTTTTTATTTTTTAAATGGTTTTTATAAATTAAAAAGTAATGTAAAATTATTTGCTCCCTCCTTCGTAGTATTATAAAACCTAACCACCAACCCAGTTCCGGTGTGGTCACACAGTGACGGCTTTAGTATAAATATGGTCCCATCCCACCACCACTTTACACATAAAAGCCCTGCTCCGTGGTAGTGTGGTGTAATATTGTAGGTATATAATAATATAAGTTTTATTTGTAAATTAAGATTGCTAAAATGTATTATTAAAGTTTGTTTACAGTATAATAAAACTTTTCAGGTAACATGGAGAATCAATTTAAGGAAAAGGATGCCATTCCTCTTCAACTGCCCCCTACAGAAATAACAGCTGACTCTGTTACTACTGTTGAACAGAGCTCTGACACTGGTGGTGATGTTACGTACTCGGACACTGGTGCAACTGCTGCTGCTGCTGAACAGAGCTCTGAGGGTGGTGCCGTTGCTGATTCAGGAACTGGTGATAAGAGCTCTGATACTGGTGGTGCTGTTGCTGCTGCTGAACAGAGCTTTGAGGGTGGTGCCGTTGCTGACTCAGGAACTGCTGAAAAGAGCTCTGATATTGGTGGTGCTGTTGCTGACTCGGATATTGGTGGTGGTGATAATGCTGTAAATTATTTCACCCTCCCCAACTCTGAATTTTATGAAAAAATAATGGAAAAGAGAAAAAAAAAGGCTCTTGCTGAAAATCTACCCCTATGTGGAAATTCTGCTTTTGAACAAATTACTAACGCTACTGGTGTATCTGTACCTGTTGATACAGATGACCGCGTGAACGGGTGGCACAATTAGGCCCAATACATCAGGTCCAGATAAGGTAATTCTCTCAGTTGTACTAATGTTAAAGTATGTATGGAGAAGAAATACATTTTTTTAATTTTATTTAACTGTAATCTGTAATAATAAAAATTTGGAAGAAAGCTTTGTTATGTTACAATATATAAATTAATAGTTTTGATAAGTAAATTTAGCATTTTATTAATTTTCACAACATAACCAATTTTACCCATTACTGTTATAAAATTTCAAATTTCTAACTCATGAACTACTCCTGCTGAACAGAGCGCAGGGACTGGAACTGGTGCTAATAATGCTGCTGAACAGAGCTCTAATACTGGTGGTGCTGTTGCTTCAGATATTGGTGGTGGATGACGCAACAATACTAGCCATAACAGACATTTTGGACAGGTCCAGATAGACAATTCTTTCTTAGTTGATAGATTGTACTGACTCCCAATACCAAATGTTAGTATGTATGGAAAAAAACTGCATTTCTTTTTTAATTTTATTTAACATATTGTAATATTAATTAAAAAATTGAAGAAAGCCTTTCTTATATTTTACCATATAAAAATTAAAAAATGAATAGTTTTTATGTATGAAAATAATTTGAGGCAATTACATACTCCTGAAGTATACATTCACAACTTCTCACACTAATAAATTTTTAGTTTTTAGTATTAGATGCAACAATACTAGCCATAACAGGCATTTTATTAATTTTTACAACAGAACCAACTTTATAAATCCTATTACCCATGTTATCAAATTTCTCAGTTGGATGTCCATAAATATATTCACCAAAACTGCTGTAAGATAAAATGTTAAATTCTCTAAGTTTATGATAATTTAATCCTGGATAACGCAAATAGGTTAAACATAAATTTAAATATGTATCTTGAAGTAAAGGTGCATTAAATACCTCTTCTAGATGAGAAACAAAAATGGAAAATCCATTTATATGGACATCCTTCAATATTGACCAAACTTGGGAATAAGGCTGATATGGAGGAGGGGGTAGTTGATAGGGAGGAGGAGGTTGATGGGGAGGAGGTTGATGGGGAGGAAAATTTCTACCTTCTTCAATTAATTTGAATATCTCAGTCTGCCGCTGTTGCTGTTGTTTTTTCTTTTAATTTTCCTTTTCTTGTTCTTGTCGTTTCTTTTCCTCCTCTTGTTCTTGTTCTTGTCGTTTCGTTTCCTCTTCATCCTGAAACAATTGCTGCTGATACTGTAGTTGCTGCTGTTGTTGCTGCTGTTGTAAAAAAAATGCTGAAAATCATACGTATCCAGCTGATGATAATTTTCCTGTTCCTCTTCTTGTTCCTGTTCATTAACAGTATGTGGATTCTCCATTATTATTAGGATATTATAAGGTGGTCGGTCAATAAATATACACTTATGGGCGGGCTGCGGGATTCTTAGCTCGCTTGCTGTGTGTTGCTTAGTAAAGAATGTCAACGAGACGCACATCAAATATACTCAAAGGAGGTGACAGAATTGATTTTTTCTCTAACATAGGTAAATTTGATTGTTCCTCAATTTGTTTATCATCTATAACACAACAAGTATTATTTTTACAAAAAATAATAAATTGAGGAATTAGTTGTTGTAAGAGAACTGATTGACGGAAAACATTTTTTAACATAAGTAATACACATTTTTCTTTACTAGGAAATGGGAGAGGTGGTTTAGGATTTTTACTGAACCTGAAAAATTTTTTGCTACTAATAGACAAAAGTGATTGAAATTTTATGGGACATATTAATGTTTGAATATCTATATACCATATAATGTGATATTGAAAAAGGGAATATATTCGTTTTTCAATATCTTCTAAACATAGGGTATCAAAGTAATCTTTCTGTTTAAAATCATTTATAGGGTAAACAGATGATGTATATGTAATTAGAGGATATTTCTGTTCAACGATAATAGAAAAAGTTTCAGGATATTTACTATAAAATATCTTACTCATTTTTTTATTTTTTTTTATTTTATACATTCATCACAATAATGATGGGTTTCTATTAATTCATCAGCAAGTCTACAATAGGTTGAAGCTTGTAATAGCCGCAAGTTTTTGCATTTTTTCCCACATTTATAACAACTGTTATGTTTTTTAGTAATTATAACATCGATAATGGATTCGTCAGTATCTGAATTAATAGATGAATTGTCATTCAAAAGTGAATACCTCCAAAGCTTTACCTGTGTTTCAATATTTTGCTGTTTCGGATTTTCCAAATCTTTACCAAAATAATCCGATACATACCCCATTAGTGGTTTAATATACGAATCTGATAACTCTAATATTCCATTACCACAATAAAAGTTCTCATAGTATATTAAATTGTTTTGTGGATTGCTGCATGTTGCCGCTGTCGTCATTATTTTTTTATCGAATAATTTATAAAAACTTTCTTATAAACTAACTTTCTTTTTTTATATTCCAATTTGTTAAAATATATTTAATACAATTCCGTATATCATCCCCTTTTTGTTTATTTAAACGTATATAAAGAATTTTAAGATTAATTTGTTCTGCTAACTCTTTTTTTTTTAAATCACGATTAATTTGTGTAATATCAGCAAAATGTGTTGGTCCTTGAATTTCTATCCCTAAAAATATTTCAGGGAAATATAAATCAATTTCGAAATGTTTATTGTAATTAAATAAACCGCGCCTATTAACCTCAATGATTGGTAGTTTGTTGGTTTGTTTATTCAATTCTTTAATAATTCGTTTATACACTTCAATCTCACTTTTACTTTTAAAATACATATTTTTTTTAAAGTGTAAAGAGTAAAACTGTAAAACAAAGTAACTATTACTAATAATTAATATACTATAATGGAATTAACAACAATTGACAATTTTCTCAAACAATATGAACGAATTAGTTGGTATAAGAATTTTGACGACGACAAAAATGATGAACTTTACAACCTTGATGTAATATGTAATCTAATTAATAATATTAAGACTAGACAAAAATAAGTCCTCTTAGACGAAGAAGTACTTCATAAGACGCATACTCCAATAAGCCAGACTCAATCGACAATGGAATTCAGTAAACCCTCAAACTCTAATGTTACTGTAATGGATCCTAGTGGTGATAGAGATAACTGTAAAGAAATCAATCTTTTGAAGAAATTTGATTTTCAACGCATCAATAATATCTTAGGATCTTTTAATATTATTACACGGCCACAAAATAGAAGTCTGCCACAAAATAGAGGTACTGTAAAAAAAGAAAAAAAGGTTTTTGAACCAACAACAGAAACTAAGGAGGAGGGGAATATTCAAACACTCAAAGAATGTGTTCTTGTAACATTTATTAATCCTGAAAAAGAACTCAAACTAAATTCTCGTCTGCATGCCTCTGTAAAAGAATTAACCTCTTTAACCACAGCAACTATAGCCGTATCATCAAGAATAGTGCCCTATTCCAATAATGAGACGCCTTTTACTATAGAAAATACGGCAATATATATTGATTATGCACATGATGACAGTTCAATAACTCACACTCCAAATAGATTTCTATTTCTTCCCTTTAATAGAAATGATCAATTATTTATTCCTTTTTGCGAGTGGAAACAAAAGAGTGGTGATTATACACCAGTATCTTCCCATACATTGGAGTTGATGCATAATATTATAAAGAACTCTAAATTAATAATGGTGGATTGTGGTTCATACTTCAGAGAAGTTGATATTATGTCGATTATGCAATTTTTGATATCTGCCAAAATCACAATTGACAATGATGACACTAGCAAATCGAAATATTTAATCTGGAGTAAAAAAATTACCAATAGCAAATTGGCATTGAACAACATTAAACTTTTTTACCAAAAGTTATTTTCAACATCCACCACCCCCGAATGGAAACAATTTCAAGAAAAATGTCAATTGGAAAACAAAGTGACGTCAATTAGAAAAATGATGAAGAAATACCCAGTAAAGCAATATCCTCATATCAATAGTTTTATTGAAAATAAAATCGGGGAATTGACATTAGGACATGATCGTTGGTTCAACGATCTCATTAGTATTGTTCCTACTGTAAAGCATCCGGAATCTTTAAATATTGCCACTGATACTACATATAATATTAAAATAACTACATCTTCATGGGTCCCTGAAATTGGAACTCAATTTGTTCGTTTTTCACTGTCTGCCAATACCATTGGCATTAACAACAACAAAATCTCAGTTACATTTCCAGAAGATGTTGAGTCTTCTCTTATTGAGGCGGTATTCACCGACATATTTCAATTTGAAAAAAAAAACATGGTGTTCTAAAGTTAGGTTTGTATTAAAAAAATATTCTGATAGTAATAGACAATATTTTAAATCTTTTACTCATTCGTTTATTATGAAAAATATAACAAATATGAAATTTTCTGATGATGAACTGAGTTGTGATTTTATTATGTAAAAATTTGTGTTAATTTTATTAAAAATTCTGAATTGTGTTGTATTATTTTTTTAATATTCTCATTTTTTAAGTTTCTTT
Source organism: Homarus americanus (assembly GCF_018991925.1). Classification (NCBI taxonomy): domain Eukaryota; kingdom Metazoa; phylum Arthropoda; class Malacostraca; order Decapoda; family Nephropidae; genus Homarus; species Homarus americanus. The sequence goes on along the minus strand of NW_024749651.1, from coordinate 12,802 downwards.
TATTAGTTATTAGGTTTAATGATACCAATAAAATTTGCAATTATTATTTATTGGATTATAAGATTTGGATATTACAAGTATTGAAATATTATTGAGGAGATACCCTATCAAAGAATTATTGTGTGGTGCACTTAATCCCTAATCGCTTGACAACAGTAATCAAGCGATCCTTGTTCTTGAATAGCATTTGAAACAGATGCACTTGCCTCCTCAGGGTGTTTACCTCCTCTGTAAGTTTAATTAGGTCAGCCATACTGCCAAAGCAAAAATTCTGTACCGGCTCTAAGCCAGCAGCACTTAGGTGAAAAACGCGAATTTTCTTATACACCGGCTCTAAGCCAGCAGCACTTTTCTCGGAGTCCGGTAGTGATCGCTTATGGGAGGCTGTGGTAGACGATGCAGTAGCACTACCTATATTCTGGCAGAATTTGAGGACCTCTTTCTGTATTCCCGTAGCATCTCCTCCCAGCTTATATGGGACACTATTCTGGTTTACCTCTAAGGTCTTGGGTTTATTGAGACAGGGTGGTATAATCGTTGTTATCACGGGCATAGAGGCGACCAGAGTAGGTACCCTTCCCAGGTTGAGAGCGATTGTGTCGACCGATGAGGTTTTTGGGCCGCCAATATCCGGAATTTGCACAAGAGATCTGACTAGATCACCCTCATCATGTGGGGCAACCATAATTGTTCTGATTGATTGTTTTGGGTTGTTCAGACCAGTCTGAAATATAAAATATTAATTTAGTATTATACTGCACGACGCACTGCATTATAATATCACCAATACAAAACTTTTAAAAATAGCAGAATACACAACTTTTAAAAATAGCAGTGAAACCAACCGGCTTAGTTTGTTTATACCCTTTTTGTGTATGTCTTCTCAACTGTTAATCCATTCTTTATATCCGTACACTGTTGCACCATCACACTCCCACAACTTTAAGAACGTAACCGTAACGTTCTTAGCCCCGCCCATCCTAGCCCAACCCCTCCTCCATCTCATCCTTTCTCCCTCCCTCCCTCCCTCCCTCAATTGTAAAATATCATTATACACGCGCAACTTGTAAACTAAACAGAAACAGGACAGAAATAATAAATTTTTGAAGATTACAAATTTTATATTTTATAATTGGGATGGAGGAATACAATGATGATGATGATAATGATGATGATATTAATAAGATCACACATTGTAATAATATAATAATTCTTGCGGGCATTCCATTTCTATCTCTTTCCACACTCTTGTATTGTAATAACGATGTAGAATCATAGTGTCATATGTTATTTGATTTAAAATTTCATAAGATTTTTTACGAGTACAGTCGTCATCTCCAAAAATATAATTGAACAATTCATCATCCCATTTCTCAATATATTCTTCAATATTTCCGTCAACTAATTGATAATTTAACCAATCTCGTATTTTTTCTTTATTACGGACTGAGAGAAGTCCTCCTTTTATAAGTTTCTTCACATCATCTATGAAATCAGGTTTACATAGTTTTTTCACAAGAATGTATATTTCAAACTCACACATTATATTAGACTTCAACTTCATTGTACCCTGTTTGGAAAGGTATAATTTTTTTCTACACACAAGCACGTACTTTTATATTAATATAATAATAAAAAATAAATATAGGACAAGGAGGAAGATTAAATTGTAATGTATGTATATTTTTATTAAGTACATTTCTCATAAAGCATTTTTTATGACATATCCACATTAGGGGTTACGGGGTTACTCCTTGGGATAAACACTCCTTCTTCCAATGAAAAGTATTGTAATAACGATGCAAGACCAATCTGTCATAGTAGTAATTGCCATAAAAATGATAGACATTTATGTGTGCCGTCGTCTTCTCCTAAAATATAATCGAACAATTTATCATCCCATTCCTCAATATATTCTTCAATCTTACTGTCATCAACTTCTTGATATTTTAACCACTCTCGTATTAGTTCTATATTACCGGCGGAGAGAGGTACGGGGGTACCATTTTTGGGAAAATATTTTCATCTACACAATTTTTAAAATCCAATTTACTCATATTATAAACGCCGTAAAAGTATTGTACATCCTCTGACAACTTCTCTAATATAGTCATTATTTCTGATGTGGGATGGGATTTCTCATAAAGTATTTATTATGACATATCCACATTAGGGGTTACGGGGTTACTCCTTGGGATAAACACTCCTTCTTCCAATGCAAAGTATTGTAATAACGATGCAAGACCAATCTGTCATAGTAGTATTGCCATAAAAATGGTAGACATTTATGTGTGCCGTCGTCTTCTCCTAAAATATAATAGAACAATTTATCATCCCATTCCTCAATATATTCTTCAATCTTACTGTCGTCGTCAACTTCTTGATATTTTAACCACTCTCGTATTAGTTCTTTATTACCGGCGGAGAGAGGTACGGGGGGTACCATTTTTGGGAAAATATTTTTATCTACATAATTTTTAAAATCCAATTTACTCATATTATAAATGTCGTGAAATATCTGTACATCCAAATTCTCTAATATAGGCATTATTTCTGATGTGGGATGGGATTTGTAACATCAAAGTATGAATTCATTTCTACTTACGATATCCTTTTATAAACCCTCAATAAATAAAAATAATAAGTTTTTGTTATTCCATTTATCAAATGAATGAAACTGAAACAAATAATCTCTTGAAACGATATCTTGATAATCCATTACAAAATAAAAAATTGCTAGAATATTATAGAAAAAGAAAAAAGAAAAAAAGTAAAAAACTATGCGATGAAGCTAAATGGAATACTAATTTATTTTCAGCACTTCCCTTTAAACCTTTTTTTTGTAAAACATGTTATAATCTTTATATGAAAATATCACAAATAATGACAACAATGCTAATCAAAACAATAATTCTATCAATTTTCTAAAAAATTATTTGTATAATGTAAAAAATAATGGTATATTTCTAAATAAAGCTTTTATGGAAACATTATGTCTAAAATGTGATAATACTCCTCCAATAAATATGGGAATCAAACAAACAAACAAGGAGGAAGATTAAATTGTAATGTATGTATATTATTAAGTACATTTCTCATAAAGCATTTTTTATGACATATCCACATTAGGGGTTACGGGGTTACTCCTTGGGATAAACACCTCCTCTTCCAAAACAAAGTATTGTAATAACAAAGCAAGACCAATTGGTCAAGGTAGAGTTGCCATAAAAATGGTAGACATTTATGTGCACCTTCGTCTTCTCCTAAAATATAATCGAACAATTCATCATCCCATTCCTCAATATATTCTTCAATCTTACTGTTGTCGTCAACTTCAACTTCTTGATATTTTAACCACTCTCGTATTATTTCTTTATTACCGGCGGAGAGAGGTACCATTTTTGGGAATCTACATAATTTTTAAAATCAAATTTACTCATATTATAAACGTAGTAAAATATCTGTACATCCTTCTCTAATATAGGCATTATTTCTGATGTGGGATGGGATTTGTAACATCAAAGTATGAATTCATTTCTACGCACGATATCCTTTTTATAAACCCTCAATAAATAAAAATAATAAGTTTTTGTTATTCCATTTATCAAATGAATGAAACTGAAACAAATAATCTCTTGAAACGATATCTTGATAATCCATTACAAAATAAAAAATTGCTAGAATATTATAGAAAAAGAAAAAAGAAAAAAAGTAAAAAAAAACAATGCGATGAAGCTAAATGGAATACTAATTTATTTTCAGCACTTCCCTTTAAACCTTTTTTTTGTAAAACATGTTATAATCTTTATGAAAATATCACAAATAATGACAACAATGCCAATAACACCATTTATTCTATAAATTTTCTAAAAAATTATTTGTATAATGTAAAAAATAATGGTATATTTCAAAATAAAGCTTCTCATGAAGCTTTTATGGGAACATTATGTCTAAAATGTGATAATACTCCTCCAGTATCCTCTGTCTTAATTTATATTCATAAATCGTATAAACATATAATATACTCCAATGAAGCACGTGAAGAGTGCTATCTCCATGAATTGAAAACGGCGGAAACAATCGCTGTATATTCCCAACATATTATATTTGATTGTCCCATTTGTTTAGAAGAAAAACAAGGAAACCCCGTTATTTTTTCTTGCGGTCATTGTCTCTGTAAGAATTGTTACAGTACATTCTTACAAAACCGCAAAATTTCAGAAAACCAACTTAAATGTATGCTGTGTAGAGTATGTGTTATAGTTCGTGCTCCATCTGGTATAATTTATTAAGGTGAGAATTGTTAATATTCCCCCAAAAACATATAATTCATGCTCCATCCGGTTTCCGGTTTCAATTTATTAAGGATCTTAAAACTTCTTTATGACATTTAACACTTTCAGTTAGAAATATATAACTTCGTCGATGATCAACCATGTTACGATTTATCTTCAATAGTTTTTGTACTGAAATTTGGTTTTCACATAAAATAATTAATGGTGAAAATATGTGTGGTTGTTGTTGTTTAATTCTCATATCTAAAATTAGTTTTAAAAAAAGAACACCATCTTTTTGAGATATGTCTATTGCCAAAGAAATAGAATTGAAATTTAGATAGGGGTTTAAAAATGATGTATTATTAGTATAATCAATAATATTATTAATTCCATTATAAATATAAAGAAAAGAAATATTATTTTCTTGATTATTTTGGGTAATTTTAAGATGTTCCATTTTCGAAAGAACTTGTAAGGATTCTTGTTCTATATATGGTAATTTCTCTAGCATGTGGTTCAGTGCTAATATCACAGATTCCTCTAGAAGAGAAATGGGTGTTTTGTGAATTGAAAGCAGCCTTAATAAAGTCAGAGATTTGTTGATTGTTAACTTGGTGGTCAATACCGTAGAATTTTCCATTAATAATATATAAATTTACAGCTAAAATAGAAAAACATTTGGGACACGTTGTCACCGTTTCTTTGTCGTCGTCGTCGTATTTAGTTTCTAACCAAGAATAAAAACCCATACAGTGTAAACAATAAAATAAAGGTAGTGTATTTGTTAAGGTATCCATTTTTTTTTGGTTAATTTGTTTTTTTTAATATAATTTTTACTATAAATACAATGATGAGGTACTTTAATTATTATTAATAAACTACACACAGACAGATTACGATATCAAGATGTTGAACAGACAAATTAAGACAACTAAACAAATACCAGAACAAAACAACTTAGTCAGTGGTGCTCCTTCTCCTCAACATAAACGTTTTCTGGATAAAAAGTCATCTCAAATTCCAATTCCTAAGAGACAATCATCTTTTTATCACCGCCCATCATCACCAGCATCATCAGTAGCATCTACAGCAGCAGCAATTAATCTTACATCTCCAACTAGAAATACGTCAGTTTATTATAATGAAGAAGTGATTCCAAAGTCTTCAATTTATTTTAGTACAATGGAAATAAATAATAAAAAAGAAGAAGTAATTAGTATAATAGAGGCTGTCCTATCTGATGTTACCTCCAACAACAACAACGATGACTCCTACAATAATTTGTATAGTGGTTTACCCAATGAACTACAACACCTAAATTCTATGATGACAGTTCGAGAAAATCAATTGAAAAATAAAATATATATGGATTCTATATTATCTTAATTTACTAAAAAATGTAGCGACCAAAATAATTATCAACCTTCTTTAAAATTAAAGATTTCACAAATGGGAACTGTAAATAAAATGAAAAGATATATTATTGTCGATAGTTATCTTAGAGAATTAAATGTTCATTTATTGGAAGTAAAGTGTCGTCTTTTTTCGGGAGGTGGACATTATAAAGAAGTGGTGAATAAAATTTCTAATATAGAATTCGACGATGATATTAATAAAATTATACAACTGAAGTTAATTGATCCATTAATTAAAGAATTAACCGACATTCACGGTGAAAATTTAATACAACCCACCAAATGGAGTGTTTCAATGTACGCAGATCCTCATAGAAACAAGAAATGTCCTCTCCCATGTAAGGATATCCTATCTAACAAAGACCCACAATATCAAGACGAATGCCTAATGAGCCGCATTAATTTGGGAGTACATTTTTTTCCTTTTATAAAGACTACTACCACCACCACCACCACCACCACCACCACCTCAGCCTCTGTTGATGTAGAAAAAGAACTGAAAATTATCAATAATACTCCATTGGGTGGTTTAGTACTTAAACCCAATGGAAAATCCGTATATGGTATAGGATCCAATTTAGTAAATATCGATTCAGAAACATTTGTAGATACTCAAAAACAAAATACTTTTCCTGTTAATGCTTTAATTTCATTTGGTTTAAATTGCATTGGAGTTCATGAGGGTAATTTAATATTATATTTGTCCTATTTAAATAGTGTATATTATTCAGATGTGTCTATGGATAATATTTCAACAGCACCACAGCAAATAAGACAAATACTTAAAACATCCAAAGATATCAGGAGAGCTATAAGTAAAAAGTATGCTGTAACTATAAGTAAACTTATTAGAGAATACAAAGAGACAAATAATGATTGTTTTTATAGAGGGTTTAAAAGGGAAACTGCCAACCTGTTGGAAAGGGAAACAGATGTTTGTGAATTTGAAGAAACAGAAGGAGAATTTGAGAATATTAATCAAAGAAATAATTATGAAGTTACTGAGGATGAGGAAGAAGAAGCTGAGAATGAGGAGGAGGAGGAAGATGAGTAGTGTGAAGAATTATTATTATATAAAAATGAATTATAATAATGACACGTATTTTAAATTCTTAAATATTTGACAAAAAAACAACTTGCATCAATTAAGATTTATTTATTATATATTTGATAGGCTAAGACTTTTATGTTTTAATATTTCAACAGAAATAAAATTAATGTCTATTTATACTTTAGAGTTTCAAAATGTTGCCCATTCTATAAAAACATATAATCATTTAAAGTTTTTAAATTATCTAGCAACACATGATACTCCAGTTTATGTGGTAACTCACGATGATAATAAAAATAATAATAAAAATCTTATGACTATTACTAAAGATGCATATTTTCATTTGGTTGCAATAAAATACATAAGTTTCATTTTAAATTTTGAAAATCATTTATTCGAATATTTACAATTACTAAAACATAAATTATCTATAATAATACAGAGTATGAATCATTTTGTAAATATTTTCAATTTATTTTTCAACAGTGGCAGTGTATGAGGAGGTCTTTTCTCCACCAAAATCCCAAATATTGTTAGTTATTTTAGTCTTCCTTCCCTTTTTCTATGTGCAATAAAATACATAATAAGTTTCTTCATTTTAAATTTTGAAAATCATTTATTAGAATATTTACAATTACTAAAACATTAATTATCTATAATAACAGAGTATGAATCATTTGGCAAATATTTTCAATTTACTTCTTCAATGATAGTGTATTCGGAGTTTTCTCCAAACTCCCAAATTATTGTTAGTTTTTTTATATATTTTTTTTATTCTAACATTCTTAATTGTGCCGCCTTCCTCTTTCTTTCCTTCCTCTTTTGTTTTCTTCTTTTCTTTCCCTTCTTCTATTTTTATTTGAAGATCCTTAAATTCCTTGCCTTCCTCATCCTTTATAATATTCTTCTTCTTTTTAACACTTATTGTGAATCTCTCAATATCTTTTCCATCTATAATATGTCCTCCCACATTTTTACCTGTGGAAAGATCTTTTTTTTTTGGGTGTTTGTCTTTCTTCTCATTAAAAAAACCTTCTAATTCTTCTTTCTTCTCATTAAAAAAAACTTCTAGTTCTTCTTTCTTCTCAGTAAAAAAAACTTCTAGTTCTTCTTTCTTCTCATTAAAAAATCAACTTCTTCCTTTTCCTCATCATCAACTTCTTCCTTTTCCTCTTCAACTTCCTTTTCCTCATCATCAACTTCTTCCTTTTCCTCATTAATTTCTAATTCTTCTTCCTTTTCTTCATCATCAACTTCTAATTCTTCTTCCTTTTCTTCATCATCAACTTCTAATTCTTCTTCCTTTTCTTCATCATCAACTTCTAATTCTTCTTCCTTTTCCTCATTATCAACTTCTAATTCTTCTTCCTTTTCCTCATAATCAACTTCTAATTCTTCTTCCTTTTCCTCCTCATTAACTTCAAATTCTTCTTCCTTTTCCTTATCATCAACTTCTAATTCTTCTTCCTTTTCCTCCTCATTAACTTCTAATTCTTCTTCCTTTTCCTCATTATCAACTTCTAATTCTTCTTCCTTTTCCTCATTAACTTCTAATTCTTCTTCGTCTTTCTTCTCATCATTAACTTCTAATTCATCTTCATTAACTTCTTTATCAAAATCTATTTCCTTCTTAATGTCTTTATCAACATCTATTTCCTTCTTAAAGTTTGTCTTTCTTCTTTTCTTCAAGTTTGTTCTTTTTCATTCTTCTTTTCTTCAACTTTGTTCTTTTCTTTTTCATTCTTCTTTTCTTCAACTTTGTTCTTTTCTTCTTCCTTCTTAATGTCTTTCTTCTTTTCTTCATCTATTTCCTTCTTAACGTACTTCTTCTTTTCTTCATCTATTTCCTTCTTAACATCTTTCTTCTTTTCTTCATCTATTTCCTTCTTAACTTCTTTCTTCTTTTCTTCATGTATTTCTTTCTTAACGTCTTTCTTCTTTTCTTCCTGTATTTCTTTCTTCTTCTCTTCTTTCTTTGGCGGCTTCTGGGTTTTTTCGAATTTTCCAACTCCGTAGTGCCGTGTGAAACAGTGTGACTCTTCACCTTCACTCTCTTCCTTCTTTCCCTTAAACTTCTTTACTAATTTTCCAACTTTAAATTCCCTCTTAAATTCCCTCTCTTCACTCTCTTCCTTTTCCATTTTATCTTCAATTCTCCTCTTCTTTTCTTTTACTGTGTTATTTATTGTTTTAGTTAATTGGGGAATTTGTTCAGTAGGCAAAGGCATCTTAGTTTTCCGTAATTCAGAAGTAAGATACTCTTCCATTTAGAAGCTCCTACTGTTAACACACATATAATCACCACCAATATATACCCCCAGAGCTCGCGAGTGCGCACGCACTCTCAAGAACCTTCAGGCTAGCTGTGTGAACAAACAATAAATCCGATAAATTTAGAAGATTTTTATACTAACCACCACCGCATTTATTCTCAAACCTTAAGGCTAATTGTGTGATTATTTATTTTCTTCATACACTGAAATGTTTTTAGCTGTAGTGTGGATATTTATTTTCTTCTTCGTATACTACATAATTGGGGACTTTGCACATTAAATCTCGGCGTTGGCAGTTTTTCCTTAAAAAAAATACATTATAAAAATGGATCAAGTTTTTCATTTTCAAAAAATAGGAGAGGAACAAACAATAAATCCGATAAATTTAGAAGATTTTTATACTAACAACCACCACATTCATTCTCAAACCTTAAGGCTAGCTGTGTGATTATATATTTTCTTTAACAGAAAATTTTTATCATTTTATAACTCATCAAAGGTGGTCGTCACTATTATACAATTGTGCAAACTAACGTTAAAAAGCATTAATAAAATATGGATACTTATGTTAAATTATATACATCATTGCTATTTAGTCCTAAATGGCAATTTGCCTGCTGACTAAGACTTAGTGGGTATTTTTCACTATTTAGTGTGACATATATATATATATATATATATATATATATATATATATATATATATATATGCAAGTAAATCATTGTAGGTGCGGGTGATCTAGGTATATGCTGATAACCACAAGGAAAGAAGAAAACACGAAGTTCCCAAGCGTTGCCGAGTAATTCACCCCTGAAGATGTGAATTACACGAAAGCGCTTGGGAACTTCGTGTTTTCTTCTTTCCTTGTGGTTATCAGCATATACATATATATATATATATATATATATATATATATATATATATATATATATATATATATATATATATATATATATATATATATATATATATATATATTTCATGTAAATCCACAATGACAACGTGGATAACATTAATCTTGATAAAATCACACGGGAAAATGGAAACAACGGAGTACCTTAGCTTTCGTCTTTATTCAAGACATCTTCAGAGGCAACTGGATGACATGGACAGAGAGAGGCTTAAATATACAGGGTGACCTAAAAACATGAGGTCAGGTCACAATGATGACATCCACCAATCCCCACACCAACACACACGTAGAGGAGCTTAAAAGAAGGGTGGTGACGTGACTAGCCAGGTCAGGTCAGAAAAAAGGGACCCACAAAATAACTATCATACATCTAGATCAAAGGTTTTCAAAGCATTTTTAACCTTGGGCCACTGACAAATAAATTTATGTAACATATTATCAGTTTTAAACTGACCATCACTAAGGTTTATTGATTTTAATTCCTTAATCAAACTAGCTTCAACCAGAAGTCTTTCTGTGACACAAGATGATTTGAATACTTCTAAGCTTTTTTCCCAAGCTATGGGGTGATTATTATTCCTAACATGAACGAACAAGGCACTGCTTTCAGATGCAGTTCTGATATTATACTTATGTTGTTTGATTCTGAGCTGCAGTGTTTTTCCTGTCTGACCTACATAATTACAATTACATTTGCTACATGGAATACAATAAACACTTCCATTTACATTCAAACTTGGGCTATTCCTTATTAACATATTGGTAATGGTTGAGTCATACTTGAAAACAACATTAATATTTAGAAGCTTGAGGGACTGAACTAACGGGACAAATTCATTACGATAGGGCAGAGTCAAAATATTCTTAAGTGTAGGAACTTGTCTGGTTTGAGAGGAATGAAAGGATTTTTTAGCCCTTTTAAAACAACGATCAACAAACACAGAAGGGTACCCGAGTTTCTGTGCAATGGAACGAATGTGTTTCAATTCATCGTCAATAAATTCAGAGTCACAAATACGCAGACATCTTAAGAACATAGTAGAAAAAACTGACATTTTGGTAGACTCAAGGTGATTCGATAAATAGTGAATGAAACTGTCTACCTGTGTGGGCTTTCTATATACCTTAAATTTATAGTTTTGGCCATTTCTCATGATAAGTATATCAAGAAATGGAAGGGATTCATTTATTTCTCTTTCAATTTTGAATGTGATATTAGGGACAATATTATTAAGCTTGTCTAAAAATTCCAATGGGTCACTGTTTTTAGGCCAAAGACATGAAATATATATATATATATATATATATATATATATATATATATATATATATATATATATATATATATATATATATATATATATATATATATATATATATATATATATATATTTATATATACACTGTATATACATACATACATGCATGCATACATACATACATACATACATACATACATACATACAGACAGTTGCCTTTGAAGATGTCTTGAATAAAGACGAAAGCTAAGGTGCTCCGTTGTTTCCATTTTCCAGTGTGATTTTATCAAGATTTATCTTATCCACGTTTTCATTGTGGATTTACATGAAATATATATATGTGATATCCAGAAATTTCAGAGTAATTTCAAATGCCCCGCCATGAGTGATACTGAGCGTTCAAGGTCATCTGAGGGGAGGGAGCGCTGCCTGCTCGTAGCGAGAGATTGCGGAACTAGGCCTATATGATATTAAATGTGATTTACTGAATTAATAATGATGCGATTCATGAAGTTAAGGGACTATTATTGAATTTGAAATTATTATAGATCGTTTAGCAGTCTGAATAATGTTACGGGTGTCCCAAGGAGTTATTAGTTAGGCGGTAAATATATCACGTAGGACCAAGCTAACGCCTTGAGAGGACACGAGGCGGGTTCTCTCCCAGTCCCGGAGAGCAGTCACACAGACAAGACGTTCCGCGCGTCCATCAGAAATAGTCACGTGGCCTAGTCACCTGTGCTGCGCTATTGCAGTATAACAAGTAAGTCTCATTCGATCTCAGACAGGGTTAGATAGGGCAGTGGTAAAGTTAACTAGAGCTAACAGTGAGTTCATTTCAGGGTTTCCGTCAGAACCCACTTGACTGGAGTTGACTGGAGTTGACTGGAGTTGACTGGAGTTGACTGGAGTTGACTGCGAGAGATTGACTGCCGTTGATGATTGAGGGTGGCGATTGTCGCCATTGGACCGATCAGTGTAGGCCTGTCACTGTTTAGCGGGGTAGCAAAGGATCTCTTGAGTGAACGAGTGCTCCCGACAACTAACACGACACGGGACCAGCATCAGCAGTGGGTGATCAGTTCTTACCACTCCGGTGCACAACCCCACATGTCCCGAGCAGCTAGTGAAACCCTCTTGCTAACGGGAAGCTAAAGTTTCTCTCAACTGCACAAGGTCTGATTGGCTCACTCTCTTCCTGCCCATGGACGCACTGGGAGTACACTGAGGCTATCTGAGTACATTAATGGTCACACACTGAGACCGTGAGTCTAGGATTCTAGGAGATACCTAGGGGAACATTTTATCTTCCTTATCACGGGTGTAGTTAACACCATTCCTCAGACTGATATTATCTTGACGTGTGTAGTTTAATATTTCTTAAATAATTTTGATAGTAGTGTTTTTTTTGAATGTTTGTGCCATTAAGTGGAACCAGAGTGATACTGTGATTTGATTCTTTTAATGCCTCTAATTCTTCATAATTCTGATCTCAGGTATAACCTTGTTCCCCAGAGCAGTGGTTAGGTTAGGTTAGGAAGTGTACACCTGTTGGGGTGCTATAATTTTGTTGAGTGATATTATTTTGTTGAAGACCCTTAAGGCCTATTCATT
>NW_024749650.1:0-9327 GCF_018991925.1 Homarus americanus | reverse complement strand
TGCATCACAGAAGGGCAGCACTGTACATATCAAGTCACCAGACACTGATGTATTTGGCATATTAAAGCAGCCTCAACTTGGAGAAAATACAAGTATGAAAACAGGAACTGGTGAGCGACGACACATTGGGCAGAGAGTCTTACAGGTTTCCATGCCTTCACAGGATCTGACTGCATTGAAAAATTTGTTGGCAAAGGAAAGAAAGCATGTTGGAGCACTTTGATGAAATCTAACACAAAAGTCCTAGATGCATTCAAGATGCTGAGTAGACCAAATGCCCTCCAGCAGACATGTTTATTGGTCTAAAGGAATTTGTATTTAAGCTCTACTGTCCACGAATGACTTTCACTAAACTGTCATAACTTAGATTAACATTCCTTCAGATAACGCAGGCAGAAGCTGGAGAACTACCAGCGACTGCAGCAACTCTAAAGTATCATATATTGAGAGGAAGGTATCAAGCTCTTCTGTGGTCTTGTGATGCAGACAGTGAAATGCTTTCACAATTAGAGCATGGCTGGAAGATTGACAATGACTGTTTCATACTAGTAATATCAGACCAATCACCAGCTCCAGAAGCAATCACAGAACTTGTTAAATGTGGATGTGGCGTCAGGAAATGTGGATCATTGTTATTCATACAGAAAGAATCAGAAAGAATAGCATGACATGCACCGAGATGTGTAACTGTCAAGCTGATGATGAGAAATGCCTAAACAAGGTGAAGGAATCTGTTGTACACAGAAGACTCTGATGACGAGGACTGAAGCAATGTCGTAAATAATAACTTGTGACTTGTATACACATGATGTATAACACTACAAACTTTTAATAAATATAAAACGGTGGTTCTAAGCTTTTCAGATAATGGTAATAAGTATATTTTTAATTTCCAGTATTTGTCTTTAGCAATTAATTTTACTTACTGCAATCTCTTCTTTGCTAGAGACAGGATGGCATATATGAGCAGCCATGTTTGTAACACACTTAAGATATTATAACAGCATTCATAATATATTATGTTAAATTGTAATGATATAATACTACATGTTCATAGGTTATTAGTCATGTTTTAAGTTACTTAGGAGTTAATGGTAATACGTCTGTGGTTCATTACGGGGCTCTTTGATAAAACTTCTTTAATGGCATAAAACTTATAATAAACCGTTCAGAAAAAATTACACCACAGTTCCTTAACATAGTTTATAAGGATTATTACGATGTATGGTGTCAAAAATTAACATGAAATTTTTACGGGATTACTTAAGCTCCTACACTAAAACCTGCCGACCTAACCTAACCTTTTTTACCCACCTCCACCTACTTACCTAACCTGACATAATCTACCAAACCTGACATAATCTAACCTAACCTGGCATAATCTAACCTAACCTGACATAATCTAACCTAACCTGACATAATCTAACCTAACCTGACATAATCTAACCTAACCTGACATAATCTAACCTAACCTGACATAATCTAACCTAATCTGACATAATCTAACCTAACCTGATGTAATCTAACCTAACCTGACATAATCGAACCTAACCTGACATAATCGAACCTAACCTGACATAATCGAACCTAACCTCCCCGTCTGACATAAGCTAACCTAATCAAACCTAACTTTCCCACCTACCGACCGTAACCTATCTACTTATTACCTACCTAACCTAAGTTAACCCAACCTGACGTAATCTAACCTAACCTATTGAAAATTAACTTAACCACCTACCTCATCTAACACCACTTTGTAATCTCTTTGCACTACCGCTCACAGGATGAGTATGGGGGGCACAATAAACTAGCCTCTAAGTGGCAAAATTAACAAAACTAACCTAACCTAACCCAACCTGACTTAACCTAACCTGATCTGATCTATCCAACTTAAACATCTTAGAATATATAATAAAGCTGCTAGGTTAATTTAGGCTAAATATGGTTGATTCATATTTCGTTTTGACAGAAATTCCCGGCAAAATAACGTATTTATATTGAGAACCACCGCCATGTTGGTTCCACGTTAACAAGACACGGATACACTACAGAATAACCCGCGTTCGTTTAACCTCAATTACTACAGTTTTCTTTTTAATCTTACTTCACAATCTTCTCTACATCTCACTTCACAATCTTCACTACATCTCACTTCACAATCTTCACTACATCTCACTTCACAATCTTCACTACATCTCACTTCACAATCTTCACTACATCTCACTACATCTCACTTCACAATCTTCACTACATCTCACTTCACAATCTTCACTACATCTCACTTCACAATCTTCACTACATCTCACTTCACAATCTTCACTACATCTCACTTCACAATCTTCACCACATCTCACTTCACAATCTTTACTACATCTCACTTCACAATCTTCACTACATCTCACTTCACAATCTTCACTACATCTCACTTCACAATCTTCACTATATCTCACTTCACAATCTTCACTACATCTCACTTTACAATCTTCACCACATCTCACTTCACAATCTTCACTATATCTCACTTCACAATCTTCACCACATTTCACTTCACAATCTTCACTACATCTCACTTCACAATCTTCACTACATCTCACTTCACAATCTTCACTACATCTCACTTCACAATCTTCACTACATCTCACTTCACAATCTTCACCACATCTCACTTCACAATCTTTACTACATCTCACTTCAAAATCTTCACTACATCTCACTTCACAATCTTCACTACATCTCACTTCACAATCTTTACTACATCTTACTTCACAATCTTCACTACATCTCACTTCACAATTTTCACTACATCTCACATCATAATCTTCACTATATCTCACTTCACAATCTTCACTACATCTCACTTCACAATCTTCACTACATCTCACTTCACAATCTTCACTACATCTCACTTCACAATCTTCACTACATCTCACTTCACAATCTTCACTACATCCCACTTCAAAATCTTCACAACATCTCACTTCACAATCTTCACTACATCTCACTTCACAATCTTCACTACATCTCACTTCACAATCTTCACTACATCCCACTTCACAATCTTCACTACATCTCACTTCACAATCTTCACTACATCCCACTTCACAATCTTCACTAACACCATCCTTCATCACTACATATAACATCCATCATCACTACTTATAACACCATCCATCATCATCACTACATATAACACGATCCATCATCACTACATATAACACCATCCACCATCACTACATATAGAACCATCCATCACGACATATAACACCATCCAACATCACTACATATAACACCAACCATCATCACTACATATAATATCATCCATCATCACTACATATAACTCCATCCATCATCACGACATATAACACCATCCAACATCACTACATATAACACCACCCATCATCACTACATATTACATCATCCATCACTACATATAACTCTATCCATCATCACTACATATGACACCATCCAGCATCACTACATATAACACCACCCATCATCACTACATATAACATCATGCATCATCAGTACATATAACACCATCCATCAACACTACATATAAAACCAACCTATCATCACTACATATAATATCATCCATCATCACTACATATAACACCATCCATCATCACTACATATAACTCCATCCATCATCACTACATATGACACCATCCAGTATCACTACATATAACACCACCCATCATCAGTACATATAACACCATCCATCAACACTACATTTAAAACCAACCTATCATCACTACATATAACACCATCCATCAACACTACATATAAAACCAACCTATCATCACGACATATAATATCATCCATCATCACTACATATAACACCACCCATCATCACTACATATTACATCATCCATCACTACATATAACTCTATCCATCATCACTACGTATAACACCATCCAGCATCACTACATATAACACCAACCATCATCACTACATATAACATCATGCATCATCACTACATATAACACCATCCATCACCACTACATATAAAACCATCCTATCATCACTACATATAACATCATGCATCATCACTACATATAACACCATCCATCACTACATATAGAACCATCCTATCATCACTACATATAATATCATCCATCATCACTACACATAACACCATCCAACATCACTACATATAACACCACCCATCATCACTACATATAACATCATCCATCATCACTACATATAACTCTATCCATCATCACTACATATAACACCATCCAGCATCACTACATATAACACCAACCATCATCACTACATATATCATCATGCATCATCACTATATATAACACCATCCATCATCACTACATATATTACCCTCCTATCGTCACTACATATAACACCATCCATCATTACTACATATAACGCCTATCTTCATCACTACATATAACACCATCCATCATCACTACATATTATAACACCATCCATCATCTCTACAAACACCAGTCCTCAACTATAGTGATAAACAGAGCTTCATTTTGTTTTCAATTTCTTTAAATTCCAACCTTATTAAACCGTAATTCTTTCTGTATGGTCAAATTTTGATTTGACCTCAGTGAGAGAGCTGTTAGTGTCAGTAAATCACAATGGTGTTCCGACGCACTGTAACAAAAGTTTCAAAGGTTGAGGTGAAGCCTTGCCAGGTGAAGGAGAAGGGCCCCCGATCTAACAAATTGCAGACCACAAAGCACACTAAACCTCAAAACAACAAGAAGAAGAAGGAAACTACCACTTTCTGCCATGTACAAAAGGACCAGTACCTTCCATGGGGAGACTACATCTTCACTGGGAAAAAGACAAAGAACAACAAGAAGCGTTGACCCAACATTTCTGATATTTAAAAATAATAAAAAACATATTAATTGATTTTGTTTGTATTATTTATGCTTTTATTATTTTCAACTGTAAACGTGCTGTTTTTGGGAATATACTTTGAGTTACATAATATTTAGGTACAGCAGTTTATTTCACTGTATCTCCTTGTGTGAGTGTGTGGGTAGTGTGTGGATAGTGTGTGGGTACTATGGGTGTGTGGGCATTATGGAGAACTAGTCATGGCTAACTGTGACCCTATATACGGGTTACATCGGCCTTAACGCCCCTGTCTCAGCGCTATCTCATATATCCAAATTTCACATATTTGAAAGTATTAGATAACCAAAATATCTGGAAAATATTTAGTTAAAAATACAAATAATAAAACAAAATCGAAAACAGAAGGAAAAAACAATACCCGTGAAAGTGGAAATAAGGAGGAGGCAGAGCAGACGATACACAGGAAGGCAGTAATCATCATCCCCGTGTGAACCAGCAAGAGAAGAACTCCTTCGCCTCACCGTCCACCCGCATACGATCAGCTGAGTGAAGTTGCCTCGTGTTGCAGTAAACTTTATCTGTAAAAGGACAATTTACTTTTACTTTTATTGTTTATCTTACTGTTTATAACTGTTTATTTTCTCTTACATAATGTACACTAAGTATGGGAGTGTACAATAAGTTATATACCCGATGGCAACAAATTCACATTCGTCTTGCAAATATTAAAACATTACCCTAACAACAGTATTGTATAACAACACGAGCTAAAGTGATGTGTAAAAAGGTGGGTTGCAAAAAAAGAAATATTATTCTTTTAAGTCTTTTTCAGTTTGTTCAGTGTTAACAACATTATAGGTCATATTTCATGCAGTATGCACAGTCACCCAGCACTACACCTTCCTCATCCACCCCCTACACCTTCCTCACCCATCACTACACCTTCCTCATCCACCCCTCCACCTTCCTCACCCAGTGCTACACCTTCCTCATCCACCACTACACATTCCTCATCCACCACTACACCTTCCTCACCCAGCACTACACCTTCCTCACCCACCTCTACACCTTCCTCACGCAGCACTACACCTTCCTCACGCAGCACTACACCTTCCTCATCCACCCCTACACCTTCCTCATTCACCCCTACACCTTCCTCATGCAGCACTACACCTTCCTCATCCACCACTACACATTCCTCATCCACCACTACACCTTCCTCACCCAGCACTACACCTTCCTCACCCACCTCTACACATTCCTCACGCAGCACTACACCTTCCTCACCCACCTCTACACCTTCCTCATTCACCCCTACACTTTCCTCACGCAGCACTACACCTTCCTCATCCACCCCTACACCTTGCCCTGCCACCCAGCACCACACCTTCTCATCCACCTCACACCTTTGCCTCACCCAGCACTACACCTTTCCCCTTCATCCACCCCACACTCCAGCCTTCTCACCTAAGACGATTGACGCCATCATCCACCCCTACACCTTGCCTCACCCAGCACTACACCTTCCTCATCCACCCCTACACCTTGCCTCACCCAGCACTACACCTTCATCATCCACCACCACACCTTGCCTCACCCACCTCTACACCTTCCTCATTCACCCCTACACCTTCCTCACGCAGCACTACACCTTCCTCACCCACCTCTACACCTTCCTCACCCAGCACTACACCTTCCTCATCCACCCCTACACCTTGCCTCACCCAGCACTACACCTTCATCATCCACCACCACACCTTTCCTCACCCAGCACTACACCTTTATCACCATCCACCACCACACACCTTTGCCTCAGCTACACCACACCTTCTCTTCCAATTTCTATTATTCGTTCTCACCCAGCACTACACCTATCTCATACACCACCACACCTTTCCTCACCCAGCACTACACCTTCCTCATCCACCCCTACACCTTGCCTCACCCAGTACTACTCCTTCCTCATCCACCCCTACACCTTGCCTCACCCAGCACTACACCTTCCTCATCCACCCCTACACCTTGCCTCACCCAGCACTACACCTATCTCATCCACCACCACACCTTTCCTCACCCAGCACTACACCTTCATCATCCACCACCACACCTTGCCTCAGCCAGCACCACACCTCAGCCCTCATAACACTAGTACACTGTGTAGGCGTATGAGAGGATCACTTCCTATAGAAGAGCCCAGTGTAAATTTATCTAAGCAATCAAACTTTCTTTCTCATCCTGTGTTCATTATAAGTTTTGTATGCATATTAAGAGCTTGAATCCTTATATTTTCAAGATCTATCTTAAACATGAAGCTTACTTAACAGCTTGTGGTTATACCCAGGCAGAATTTCAAGAGAATAGCTGTATATAAGCACTTAGTGTCTCCGGGGTGGTTAGAATGAGTTTTTCATACTGGAAAAATATGCAGCTTTCAGGGCCTTACCATTTTTATTATGAGTAGCAATAACCATTAGATGTGGTGTTTGCAGTCAAATGGGTTTAAGTCCTAATAGGCCCGAGTCTAACCTAACCACAGTGCTAGTATACAGGTTAAGTTGAGCTAGGTTATGTTGGCATAAATTAGAACTTAGGACCCAGGCGACCAGTGGATGTTGATGCGCTAACCTCCAAGATTTTTTTAATAATCAGGCGTCCCTCAGTTCAACCTTCTATTAAATATTAGTGTTAACAAGAGTAGTGAATAAAATATACGAGAAACGAAAAACAAAATAAAGTAGAAAAAAAATAGATAAAAGGAAAATATAATTCCATTCCATCACAGACAATCACGGCCCCTCTCTCCCATTCACCTCTTCCATATTGACTACTAAAGGTATCATCATGACTCATAACACTAACACACACACACATACACACACACATGATCCAGATCTGTCCCTCATTTTTGCAGACTCTTGCCTCTATCCGCAGCTCCATTAGTCCCTCCTCCACCATCACAAGGGGAAGTGTTGCCCAATATTACCCGCGAGGAAGGAAGGAACCAGAGAGAGATTTTCTCGTGGGGTACAGAATGAATTTTTAGTCTTTTTCAAGTTTTACGGAAGAGAGAGGATTCCCCCCCCCCCTTCTCTCTCTCTCTCTCTCTCTCAAAAGTTACTGGGAGACTGTATAATCCTAACTGCTATCAGAAGACTTCTTAGAGAGTATAAGGCTGATGGTAAGGTTGATTATTATAGATAATGGACTGGTAGAAGACTCGGTGCAGACTGTAGTGTAAACAATTTATTCTCCATAAGTAAGATTTATGTTAAAGCCCCTGTGTGCTGAATAAACTTGTAGAGCATTTGTGTCCTAGTTATAGATTACCTGTAAAAACATGAGTCGCCTTGTGTCGTGTCGTGTCGTGTCGTGTCGTGTCAGCCTGCTTGTGGTATGGCTAGATTTTTTACCGGTAATTAATTTTTTGGGAGTGAATATGATCTTTATTCTAATATTTTACCAATTTTCATAAACATTATTTGCTTGATTTTTTACCTGGTCGAGTTCGAGATGCAATGGGTAGCTGGATGATAATTACTAAGATACATTCAACAACAAAACTAAATTACTCTGTACTGTAGGTTCTTTGTTGACGTGGCCACAGGTGTGTAATCTGCCAGCGACCAATACAACTTATGATAAGTATTCTTCCTCACTCTTGTAATGCATAGTGTTACCGCCACAGTAAGATAAACTAGAAGAGACGGAGAAAGAGAGGTATAGCCACAGTAAGATAAACTAGACGAGAGAGAGAGAGAGAGAGGGTGAGAGGAGAGACATAGTGTTGACAACGAATTTGCTGAGGTGTTTAAATGAGCGACGGCCACGCAGCTGTATGACTGCCTGAGGGATAGTCTATCGCCTCCTACCGTAGAGACAACATCTTTCGTTCGACCAACATATACCAAGAGGATATTATATTTGTTCTCGTTGGTCAAACCCTAGACCCCAAAACGTGAGTGTGATTGTGAACTATTAAATCCTCTAAAAAACTCTAAATAACTTTAATAAGTATATTTATGTACTGTATATTGATCATATTATACAAACTGTGTCCTGATGTATCAACAGTTGTAACATGTGAGTTATGTTTAGGAGGTTAATAGGTTATGTGCTGTATATTGATCGTACTATTCATACTGTGTGTCCTGATATACCAGCATTTGTTATACAGTATATGAATTGTTCTTTAACAGGTTTTGACCGAATTATACTCATCGCGTCAACGACAAAGGTCTTATTATCCAGCAGGAACCAATAACGCTCCCATGAGCGTTAACACAGAGTGTCATCTACATTTCAAACAGAAAATGTTTTATACTAAAATTTCCTGGACAGTGCGTGCTTAACTAGAAATTGAAAACAAGAAATTTGCATTATACAAACGCGAAAAAAACATTCCCTTTAAAACTTTAATTTTTTATTGTTTACACAAGCCAGATACATGTTTATTGAACGATATGATCCGAGAATACAATATGTTTTTATGAGAA
>NW_024749649.1:0-10314 GCF_018991925.1 Homarus americanus | reverse complement strand
GTATGTTGTTATACTCGATGAGGGGACTTTATTTTACTCGATGATTGGCCTTTGTTATACTCGATCAGGGGCCTTTGTTATACTAGATGAGGGGACTTTGTTATACTCGCTTAGGGGCGTTTTTTGGACTTGATCAGGGGCCTTTGTTATACTCGATCAGGGGATTTTGTTATTTTCGAGCAGGAGGCTTTGTTATACTCGATCAGAGGACATTCTTATACTCGAACAGGGGCCTTTTTTATACTTGACCAATGGACTTTGTTATACTCGATGAGCAGCCTTTGTTATACTCGATCAGGGGACTTTCTTATACTCGACCAGGGGACTTTGTTATACGCGATCATTGGACTTTTTTATACTCGACGAGAGGACTTTGTTATACTCGATCAGGCGATATGTTATACTCGATCAGGGGACTTTGTTATGCTCAACCAGGGGACTTTGTTTTACTCGGTCAGGGGACTTTGTTATACTGGATCAATGGACTTTGTTATACCCTATCAGGGGACTTTGATATACTAGACCAGGGGACTTTTTATACTTGACCAATGGACTTTGTTATACTCATTGAGGGGCCTTTGTTATACTCGATCAGGGGACTTTGTTATACTCGACCAGGGGACTTTGTTATACTCGATCAGGGGATATGTTATCCTCGATCAGGGGACTTTTTTATGCTCGATCAGGGGACTTTGTTGTACTTGAGCAAGGGCCGGTTATATCGGGCAGAGGGGCCTTTGTTATACTCGAGAAGGCGACTTTGTTATACTCGATTAGGGGACTTTTTTATACTCGACCAGAGGACTTTGTTATACTCGATCAGGGGATATGTTATACTCGATCAGGGGACCTTGTTATACTCAACCACAGGACTTTGTTATACTCGATCAGGGGACTTTGTTTACTCAATCAGGGAACTTTGTTATACTCAATCAGGGGACTTTGTTATACTCGATGAGGGGTTTTTGTTATACTCGATGAGGGGGCCTTGTTATACTTTGAAGTGAGGGCTTTTTTAAGAGACTCGACCAGGACTTTGTTTATACTTTACCAGGGACTTTTGGTTTATACTCGAGATCAGGACTTTGTTATAGCCTGATTGTAGCTTCCTTTGTTATACCTTTTTGTATCAGGGACTTTGTTATACTCGACCATTGGACTTTGTTATACGCGATCAGGGGACTTTTTTGTACTCGACCAGAGGACTTTGTTTTACTCGGACAGGGAACTTTGTTATACTCGATCAGGAGACTTTGTTATACTCGATTAGGGGCCTTTGTTATACTCGATGAGGGGGCTTTCTTATACTCGACCAGGGAATTTGCTATACTCGACCAGGGGACTTTGTTATATTCGGTCAGGGTGACTTTGGTATACTCGACCAGGAGACTTTTTTATACCTGATCAGGGGATTTTGTCATACTCGACCAGAGGGCTTTGTTATACTCGTTCGGGGGACTTTGTTATACTCGAACACTGGACTTTCCTATATTTGACAAATGGACTTTGCTATACTCGATGAGGGGCCTTTGTAATACTCGATTAGGGGACTTTGTTATAATCGACCAGGGGACTTTGTTATACTCGATCAGGAGACTTTGTTATACTCGACCAGAGGACTTTGTTATACTCGATCAGGGGACTTTGTTATACTCGATCAGGGACTTTGTTATACTCGACCAGGGGACTTTGTTATACTCAATCAGGGGAATTTGTTTTACATGACCGGAGGACTTTGTTATACTTGATCAGGGGATATGTTATACTCTATGAGGGGACTTTGTTATACTCACCCAGGGGACTTTGTTATACTCGATGAGGCGGGCTTTGTTATACCCGACCAGGGGACTTTGCTATATTCGATCAGGGGACTTTGTTATACTCGAGCAGGAGACTTTTTTATACTTGATCAGGTAACTTTGTCATACTCGACCAGAGGCCTTTGTTATACTCGATCGGGGGAAATTCTTATGCTCGATCAGTGGACTTTCCTATATTTACCAATGGACTTTGCTATACTCGATGAGGAGCCTTTGTTATATACTCCGATCAGGGCTTAATTTATGCTCGACCAGAAGGACTTTTGTTATACTCGATCAGGGGACTTTGTTCATATCGATCAGAATTGCTGGTACTCTCGATGGGGACTTTGTTAAACTCGACCAGGGATCTCTTTTATACTTGACCAATGGACTTTGTTATTCTCGATGAGGGGCCTTTGTTATACTCGATGAGGGAACTTTGTTATACTCGACCAGGGGACTTTGTTATACTCGATCAGGTGACTTTTTTATACTCGACCAGAGGATTTTGTTATACTCAATCAGGGGATATGTTATACTCGATCAGGGGACTTTGTTATACTCATCCAGGGGACTTTGTTATACTCGATCAGGGGACTTTGTTATACTCGATCTGGGGACTTTGTTATACTCGATTAGGGGCCTTTGTTATACTCGATGCGGGGGCTTTGTTATACTCGAACAGGGGATTTTGCTCTACTCGACCAGGGGACTTTCTTATACTCGATCAGGGGACTTTGTTATACTCGACCAGGGGACTTTTTATACTTGATCAGGGGACATTGTTATACTCGATCAGGGGACTTTCTTATACTGGACCAGGGGACTTTTTTATACTCGATCTGGGGACTTTGTTATACTTGACCAGGGGCCTTTGTTATACTCAACTAGAAAACTTTGTTATACTCGACCAGGATACTTTGTTGTACTCGATCAGGGGACTTTGTTATACTCCACAGGGACTTTGTTATACTCGATCAGGCGATATGTTATACTCGATCAGGGGACATATTATACTCGATGAGGGGACTTTCTTATACTTGACCAATGGACTTTGCTATACTCGATGAGGGGCCTTTGTTATACTCGATCAGGGGACTTTGTTAATCTCGATCATGGGCCTTTGTTATACTCGATTAGGGGGTTTTGTTATATTCGACCAGGGGACTTTGCTATACTCGACCAGGGGACTTTGTTATACTCGATCAGGGGACGTTGTTATACTCGTCCTGGGGGCTTTGTTATACTCGATTAGGGGACTTAGTTATACTCGATCAGGGGACTTTGTCTTACTCGATCAGGGCCCTTTGCTATACTCGATGAAGGGACTTTGTTATACTCGATAAAGGGTCTTTGTTATACTTGACCAGGGGACTTTGTCATACTCGACCAGAGGTCTTTGTTATACTCGGTCAGGGGGCTTTGTTATAATCGATGAGGGGACTTTGTTAAGCTCGATCTGGGGACTTTGTAATACTGGGCCAGGAGACTTTGTTATACTCTATCAGGGGTTATGTAATACTCGATCAAGGGACTTTGTTAAACTGGACCAGGGGACTTTGTTATACTCGATTAGGGGACTTTGTTATACTCGATCAGTGGACTTTGTTATACTCGTCCAGGGGGCTTTGTTATACTCGATCAGTGGACTTTGTTATACTCGATCAGGGGACTTTGTCTTACTCGATCAGGGCCCTTTGCTATACTCGACCAGGGGACTTTGTTATAATCGATCAGGGTACTTTGTTATGCTCGATCAGGAGACTTTGTCTTACTGGATCAGGGCCCTTTGCTTTACTCGAACGGGGGACTTTGATATAATCGATCAGGGGACTTTGTTTTGCTCGTTCTGGGGACTTTGTTATACTGGGCCAGGGGACTTTCTTATACTCGATCAGAGCACTTTGTTATACTGGACCAAGGGACTTTGTTATACTCGATCAGGGAACTTTGTTATAAACGATTAGGGAACTTAAATTATACTTGTCCAGGGGACTTTGTTATTCTCGATCAGGGGACTTTGTTATACTTGATTAGGCGACTTTGTTATACTCGAACAGGGAACTTTTTTATAATTGACCAATGGACTTTGTTATACTCAATGATGGGCCTTTGTTATACTCGATCAGGGGACTTTGTTATACTCGACCAGGAGACTTTGTTATACGCGATCAGGGGACTTTTTTATACTCGACCAGAGGACTTTGTTATACTTGATCAGGGGATACGTTATACTCGATCAGGGGACTTTGTTATACTCAACCAAGGGACTTTATTATTCTCGACCAGGGGACTTTGTTATACTCTATCAGGGGCCTTTGTTATACTCGATCAGGGACCTTTTTTATACATGACCAATGGACTTTGTTATACTCGATGAGGGGCCTTTGTTATACTCGATCTTGGGACTTTGTTATACTCGAACAGGGGACTTTGTTATACTCGATCAGAGGACTTTTTATACTCGACCAGAGGACTTTGTTATACCCTATCAGGGGACTTTGTTATACTCGACCAGGGACTTTTTATACCTGACCAATGGCCTTTGTTATACTTAATGAGGGGCCTTTGTTATACTCGATCAGGGGACTTTGTTATATTCGACCAGGGGACTTTGTTATATGCGATCAGGGGACTTTTTTTATACTCGACCAGAAATTTTGTTATACAGGACCAGGGACTTTGTTATACTCGATCAGGGAACTTTGTTATAAGCGATGAGGAACTTTGTTATACTTGTCCAGGGCTTTGTTATACTCGATCAGATTTACTTTTGTTATACACGATCAGGAGACTTTGTCTTACTGGATCAGGGCCCCGTGCTATCTCGATCAGTTAGACTTTGTTATACTCGATCAGGGGACATTGTTATACTCGATTAGGGGCCTTTGTTGCTCGATGATGGGGCTGTTATACTCGACCAGGGACTTTGCTATACTCGACCAGGGGACTTTGTTATACTCGATCAGGGGACTTTGTTATACTCGACCAGGGGATTTTTTTTACTTGATCAGGGGACTTTGTTATATTCGATCAGGGGACTTTGTTATACTCGACCTAGGGACTTTGTTATACTCGATCAGGGGGTTTTGTTATACTCGACCAGATGAATTTGTTATACTAGATCAGGTGATATGTTATACTCGATGAGGGGACTTTGTTATACTCGATCAGGGGACTTTGTTATACTTGATTTGGGGACTTTGTTATACTTGACCAGGGGACTTTTTTTTACTTGACCAATGGACTTTGTTATACTCAATGATGGGCCTTTGTTATACTCGATCAGGGGTCTTTGTTATACTCGACCAGGAGACTTTGTTATACGCGATCAAGGGACTTTTTTATACTCGACCAGAGGACTTTGTTATACTTGATCAGGGGATATGTTATACTCGATCAGGGGTCTTTGTTATACTCAACCAAGGGACTTTGTTATACTCGAACAGAGAACTTTGTTGTACTCGATCAGGGGACTTTGTTATACTCGATTAGGGGTTCTTTGTTATAATCGATGAGGGGGGTTTTGTTATACTCAACCAGGGGACTTTGCTTTACTCGACCAGGGAACTTTGTTATATTCGATCAGGGGACTTTGTTATACTCGACCAGGAGACTTTTTTATACTTGATCAGGGGACTTTGTCATACTCAACCAGAGGACTTTGTTATACTTGATCAGGGGATATGTTATACTCGATCAGAGGACTTTGTTATACTCAACCAAGGGACTTTGTTATTCTTAAACAGGGGACTTTGTTGTTCTCGATCAGGGTACTTTGTTATACTCGATTAGGGACCCTTGTTATACTCGATGAGGGGGCTTTGTTATACTCGAACAGGGGACTTTGCTTTACTCGGCCAGGGGACTTTGTTATATTCGATCAGGGGACTTTGTTATACTCGAAAAGAGACATTTTTATACTTGATCAGGGGACTTTGTCATACTCGACCAGAGGCCTTTGTTATAAAAGATCGGGGGACTTTGTTATACTCGATCGGTGGACTTTCCAATATTTGACCAATGGACTTTGTTATACTCGATGAGGGGCCTTTGTTTTACTCGATTAGGGGACTTTGTTATACTCGACCAGGGGACTTTGTTATACTCGAACAGTTGACTTGTCTATATATGACAAATGAAATTTGCTATACTCGATGAGGGGCCTTTGTAATACTCGATTAGGGGACTTTGTTATACTCGACCATGGGACTTTGTTATACTCGATCAGGGGACTTTGTTATACTCGACCAGAGTACTTTGTTATACTCAATCAGGGGACTTTGTTATACTCGATCAGGGACTTTGTTATACTCGACCAGGGGACTTTGTTATTCTCAATCAGGGGAATTTGTTATACTCGACCGGAAAACTTCGTTATACTTGATCAGGGGATATGTTATACTCTATGAGGGGACTTTGTTTTACTCACCCAGGGGACTTTGTTATACTCGATGAGGGGGCTTTGTTATACTTGACCAGGGGACTTTGCTATACCCGACCAGGGGACTTTGTTATATTCGATCAGGGGACTTTGTTATACTCGAGCAAGAGACTTTTTTATACTTGATCAGGTAACTTTGTCATACTCGACCAGAGGCCTTTGTTATACTCGATCGGGGGAATTTCTTATACTCGATCAGTGAACTTTCCTATATTTGACCAATGGACTTTGTTATACTCGATGAGGAACCTTTGTTATACTCGAATAGGGGACTTTGTTATACTCGATCATGGGACTTTTTTGTACTCGACTAGAATACTTTGTTATACTCGATCAGGGGACTTTTTTATACTCGACCAGAGGACTTTGTTATACTCGATCAGGGGACTTTGTTATACTCGATCTGGGGACTTTGTTTATACTCGATCAGGGGACTTTGTTATACTCGACCAGGGGACCTTTTTATACTTGACCAATGGACTTTGTTATACTCAATGAGGGCCCTTTGTTGCACTCGATGAGGGGACTTTGTTATACTCGATTAGGGGCCTTTGTTATACTCGATGAGGGGGCTTTGTTATACTCGACCAGGGGACTTTGCTATACTCGACCAGGGGACTTTGTCATACTCGATCAGGGGACTTTGTTATACTCGATTAGAAGCCTTTGTTATACTCGATCAGGGGACTTTGTTATACTCGACCAGGGGACTTTGTTATACGCGATCAGGGGACTTTTTTGTACTCGACCAGAGGACTTTGTTTTACCCGGACAGGGAACTTTGTTATACTCGATCAGGAGACTTTGTTATACTCAATTAGGGGCCTTTGTTATACACGATGAGGGGGCTTTCTTATACTCGACAAGGGAATTTGCTATACTCGACCAGGGGACTTTGTTATATTCGGTCAGGGTGACTTTGTTATACTAGACCAGGAGACTTTTTTATACTTGATCAGGGGATTTTGTCATACTCGACCAGAGGGCTTTGTTATACTCGTTCGGGGGACTTTGTTATACACGAACACTGGACTTTCCTATATTTGACAAATGGACTTTGCTATACTCGATGAGGGGCCTTTGTAATACTCGATTAGGGGACTTTGTTATAATCGACCAGGGGACTTTGTTATACTCGATCAGGAGACTTTGTTAAACTCGACCAGAGGACTTTGTTATACTCGATCAGGGGACTTTGTTATACTCGATCAGGAGACTTTGTTAAACTCGACCAGAGGACTTTGTTATACTCGACCAGGGGACTTTGTTATACTCAATCAGGGGAATTTGTTTTATACGACCGGAGGACTTTGTTATACTTGATCAGGGGATATGTTATACTCTATGAGGGGACTTTGTTATACTCACCCAGGGGACTTTGTTATACTCGATGAGGCGGGCTTTGTTATACCCGACCAGGGGACTTTGCTATATTCGATCAGGGGACTTTGTTATACTCGAGCAGGAGACTTTTTTATACATGATCAGGTAACTTTGTCATACTCGACCAGAGGCCTTTGTTATACTCGATCAGTGGACTTTCCTATATTTGACCAATGGACTTTGCTATTCTCAATGAGGAGCCTTTGTTATACTCGATCAGGGGACTTTTTTATACTCGACCAGAGGACTTTGTTATACTCGATCAGGGGACTTTGTTATACTCGATCAGGGGACTTTGTTTATACTCGATCAGGGGACTTTGTTATACTCGACCAGGGGACCTTTTTATACTTGACCAATGGACTTTGTTATACTCAATTGGGTCCTTTGTTATACACGATCAGGGGACTTTGTTATGCTCAACCAGGGGACTTTGTTATATGCAATCAGGGGACTTTTCTTATACTCGACCAGAGGATTTTGTTATACTCGATCAGGGGATATGTTATACTCGATGAGGGGACTTTGAGATACTCAACCAGGGTACTTTGTTATACTCGATCAAGGGACTTTGTTATACTCGATCTGGGGACTTTGTTATACTCGATCTGGGGACTTTGTTATACTCGATTAGGGGCCTTTGTTATACTCGATGCGGGGGCTTTGTTATACTCGAACAGGGGATTTTGCTCTACTCGACCAGGGGACTTTCTTATACTCGATCAGGGGACTTTGTTATACTCGACCAGGGGACTTTTTATTCATGATCAGGGGACATTGTTATACTCGATCAGGGGACTTTCTTATACTGGACCAGGGAACTTTTTTATACTCGATCAGGGGACTTTGTTATACTCGACCAGGGGCCTTTGTTATACTCGATTAGAAAACTTTGTTATACTCGACCAGGATACTTTGTTGTACTCGATCAGGGGACTTTGTTATACTCCACAGGGACTTTGTTATACTCGATCAGGCGATATGTTATACTCGATCAGGGGACATATTATACTCGATCAGTGGACTTTCTTATACTTGACCAATGGACTTTGCTATACTCGATGAGGGGCCTTTGTTATACTCGATCAGGGGACTTTGTTAATCTCGATCATGGGCCTTTGTTATACTCGATTAGGGGGCTTTGTTATAGTCGACCAGGGGACTTTGCTATACTCGACCAGGGTACTTTGTTATACTCGATCAGGGGACGTTGTTATACTCGTCCTGGGGGCTTTGTTATACTCGATTAGGGGACTTAGTTATTCACGATCAGGGGACTTTGTCTTACTCGATCAGGGCCCTTTGCTATACTCGATGAGGGGTCTTTGTTATACTCGATAAGGAGTCTTTGTTATACTTGACCAGGGGACTTTGTCATACTCGACCAGAGGCCTTTGTTATACTCGGTCAGGGGACTTTGTTATAATCGATGAGGGGACTTTGTTAAGCTCGATCTGGGGACTTTGTTATACTGAGCCAGGAGACTTTGTTATACTCTATCAGGGGATATGTAATACTCGATCAGGGGACTTTGTTAAACTGGACCAGGGGACTTTGTTATACTCGATTAGGGGACTTTGTTATACTCGATCAGTGGACTTTGTTATACTCGTCCAGGGGGCTTTGTTATACTCGATCAGTGGACTTTGTTATACTCGATCAGGGGACTTTGTCTTACTCGATCAGGGGACTTTGTTATACTTGATTAGGCGACTTTGTTATACTCGAACAGGGGACTTTTTTATAATTGACCAATGGACTTTGTTATACTCAATGATGGGCCTTTGTTATACTCGATCAGGGGACTTTGTTATACTCGACCAGGAGACTTTGTTATACGCGATCAGGGGACTTTTTTATACTCGACCAGAGGACTTTGTTATACTTGATCAGGGGATACGTTATACTCGATCAAGGGACTTTGTTATACTCAACCAAGGGACTTTATTATTCTCGACCAGGAGACTTTGTTATACTCGGTCAGGGGACTTTGTTATACTCAATCAGGGGCATTTTTTATACATGACCAATGGACTTTGTTATACTCGATGAGGGGCCTTTGTTATACTCGATCTTGGGACTTTGTTATACTCGAACAGGGGACTTTGTTATACTCGATCAGGGGACTTTTTATACTCGACCAGAGGACTTTGTTATACCCTATCAGGGGACTTTGTTATACTCGACCAGGGGACTTTTTATACTTGACCAATGGCCTTTGTTATACTCAATGAGGGGCCTTTGTTATACTCGATCAGGGGACTTTATTATATTCGACCAGGGGACTTTGTTATATGCAATCAGGGGACTTTTTTTATACTCGACCAGAGGATTTTGTTATACAGGACCAGGGGACTTTGTTATACTCGATCAGGGAACTTTGTTATAAACGATGAGGGAACTTTGTTATACTTGTCCAGGGGACTTTGTTATACTCGATCAGGTTACTTTGTTATACACGATCAGGAGACTTTGTCTTACTGGATCAGGGCCCTTTGGTAATACTCGATCAGTTGGACTTTGTTATACTCTATCAGGGGACTTTGTTATACTCGATTAGGGGCCTTTGTTATACTCGATGATGGGGCTTTGTTATACTCGACCAGGGGACTTTGCTATACTCGACCAGGGGACTTTGTTATACTCGATCAGGGGACTTTGTTATACTCGACCAGGGTATTTTTT
>NW_024749648.1:0-12638 GCF_018991925.1 Homarus americanus | reverse complement strand
TCAACACTATATTGATAAACAGAGCTTCATTTGTTGTCAATTTCTTTAAATTCCAACCTTATTAAACCGTAATTCTTTCTGTATGGTCAAATTTTTGATTTGACCTCAGTGAGAGAGCTGTTAGTGTCAGTACATCACAATGGTGTTCCGACGCACTGTATCGAAGGTGTCTGAGGTGGAGGTGAAGGCTTGCAAGGATTTCGTTGTAGACTTCGACACTAGCTTTGTGGTGGTTGCAACAAACATCTACCCTGATGTGGCCCCTAAGCAGATTCGACCATTGTTTGAGGAATGTGGACAGATCGACCTATTTGTGATGCCCGCAAAAGACAACAAAAATGAACACTATGGCTTCGCATACATCCGATACTTTGACGAAGCCTCCTGTGATAAGGCTGTTGGACGATTGGATGGTGACAGCATTGGCCGCAGCCGAAAATCAACTAACAAACTGGAAGTTAACTACTACAGTGCCTATGGTACCTTGAACAACCTTGACCGCCAAGCTGCTGAGTTCATTGTTCTATCCAATGTTGCCGACCAACAACCCGCCTCTATCCTTAAGAAGACCAACGTACGCACTACCGTTGCCAAGTCAGTTACCTTCAATTATGACAATTTGGGCGACATCAGGGAGCGCGAAACTTCCACAGCTACTTACACTCTGTCTGTACCTCCCAACCAATGAAGCTAACTCAACTGCTGCCATCGAATAAGAAAATGTCACCAATAGTTGTACCTCTGGGAACCTGGAGGGAGGCACCAACCCTGATGAAGGCTCAGTAATATCTACCATGTTATTTAAACACTTATAACACATATAACATCATCCATCATCACTACATATAACACCATCCATCATCACTACATATAACACCATCTATCATCACTACATATAACATCATCCATCATCACTACAGATCGGTAGAGAAGTTTTCGAGATTCTCGTGCGGACACACAAGCAAACACACACACACACACACACAAACAGACATACTTCTTTGTTTTATATCGATAGAAGATAGATCATCACTACATATAACACCGCCCATCATCACTACATATAACATCATCCATCATCACTACATATAACACCACCCATCATCAATACATATAACATCATCCATCATCACTACATATAACATCATCCATCACCACTACATATAACACCATCCATCATCACTACATATAACATCATCCATCATCACTACATATAACACCATCCATCATCACTACATATAACATCATCCATCATCACTACATATAACACCATCCATCATCACTACATATAACACCATCCATCATCACTGCAGATCGGTATAGTAGTTTCCGTGATTCTCGTGCGGACACACAAACACACACACAAACAAAAATACATACTTTTTTGTTTTATATATATAGATACAAGAAACAAAAATCTTTAATTATTTATTAATTGTAAGTTTTAGGGTTTTCCTGGAACCATTGGCAGGAAATAAGGACACTTGAACCTTGAAAACTTACTGTCGTCATAATTATTTATAATAAACCTGTCGATGTTTATTTCCGGGTTAAAGTAAAAGCAAGGTTTTGTCTGGACTATTAGCATATAGACAGTTGCTGGTTGACGATACCGAAGACCTATACAGGTGTGTGGTGCTTGTGCTTGGTGATGCTTCGTTTATGAGAGATAATCCCAGGAGTGAACTTTGTTTTGAAAGGACAAACAAAAAAAGTAATTAGTTATCGTTGTCTCGGAAGTGTTTATATGTCGGTCACTCTTGTGTTGTCGATGTGTCCACCCCACAGAGTTATTGCGTGAAGTGACACATTAGACTTCAATTAAAGATCCTCTCCTCTCCATATGGAAGCTGTTCACACCTCTTGACAGTATTTGGTCTGACGTTTTACAGTTGTATGTTCTTCAAGCCAATTAACACAGTACAGGTAACACCAGAGTCAGGCAGGTACAGTGTTAAGCGTCGTGGTCTACTGCTGTCTTACTGAGTAACGATGATGAAGTAAAGTGGGAAATGACTTTGCCATGAGAGAGGAGAGGAAAGAGAGAAGGAAAGAATAGAAACGGGAAGTAAAGTAGTAGGGAGTAATAGCAGGTGGGCTGTCCACCTAGCTGAGTCGAGGTGATTGGTTGGGGTGGTGGTCATACACAGCACGCTCCTGCTCGCTCAAGGGAGGCTGGGGTGGGGGGAGCTAAGCTAGTTAGGCATTCAGTACTGTATTGTGTGTTAATTTATGTAAGTTAAATGGTGGTGTTATTTTTTCATGTATTGTATAAAGTGAGTCTCTTTTTTATATAATAACCCACCTGAAGTGTCGCCCCAGGAAAAGGTAACAGAGACCTTAATGACACAGGTAGATTGTCACTCCCCTCGCCGCCCAGCGTATCCCACCTGAAGATTAACCATCCCGGCGATACCTGGAGGGGGGGGGGCTTAAGTATAATATATACTCTTATATAATAATGTTGATGCTATAATACACTGGCAGTCATAGTACAGTACATGTGTTGCCTTTATTGAGTTGAGTTTTGTATTTTTAGAAAAAGAGAGAGAAATCTGAGCAACATAATATGGAGACACAGAGAGAGAGAGAGAGAGTGTATTACATTGCCACACCTGATTCCTTCCTGGTGTATATTTTTACCACCTCTGGTACAACTGTGTCTCTTGCCGATCTATTTTGCACTGTCGCTTCCTGCCTTTCATCTTCCACCTTTCATCTTCTCCTTCATCTTCTTCTCCCCATCGTCTTTCTCCTCCATCTTACCCCTTCATCTTCCCTCCCTTCTTCCTCCCTTCCATCTCCCCCATTCATTTCTTCCCCCTTCATCTTCCTTTCCCTTTTATTTTACCCCTCCATCTTCCCTCCTTTTACCTTCCTCCTTCGGTCTTCTCCTTTCTTTTCCACCAATCTCCTTACCTTCCACTGCTGTCTTAGTCCATTACTGTTTTAAGAAATTTAGTTTTTTCAAGGATTTCGATATTTCATTCACTTACAATTCTTTTTGTTTTAATTTCATTTTCTCACTCTTGATTCAAGTGATTCAAGAGATGCAGATAATTTGAAATATCCAGCCCTTATAATGTCTTTAGTGCCTCTTAAACTTGGGTAAATATTATTCCATTAAGTTTATAAACAAATACACGACTCAGACACGTTGGTATTATAATCACAAAGCAAAGATATCGAGAAGTTGTGACGCTTCATCTGTACAACCAGTTGAGAATAAACTTTCCTTCTCTAAAAGTTACAAGAAATTAGGGAGAGTTTCTCGCCAGGGGGCGCAGCGCTGTGAGAGAAGAATTAAATAAGCCTGATTAGCTAAGAAGACGACCAGGGGTAAGAAATGGTCCGTCTTGAGGATGTGGTTCAGGAGGTGAGGTGAAGATATAAACCTCGAAGACGTCATAAAACACAGAGATGACACTATTTCTAACCTTCCCAAGTCTCTGGTGGGTGGCAGGTGATCACCAATATGAAATACACCAACATGAAATACACCAACATGAAATACACCAACATGAAATGCGCCAAAATGAAATAGAAGATGCCAAGTGAGGTTGATTATGACTCAGACAGTAACCATAGCAGGACCTAAAAACAGCCAAGACTGTTCTAAAATGAGAACTTAAATTATAATTTCTGCCCAAGAGTGCGAGTGAGTGAACTTTAATTTCCATTATAGTACAGTATAAAACTTTAATGAGTTTATATTCAACGTGATCTTAAATTTTAGTGAGTGAATTTTTTCATTGGATAATTAAGTCTTTGAGAATAACATTTTAAGGCGGCCATTTAGTGTCATCATGCTGTAAGATGTAGATACGCTCCAAAAAGTATGTTTACGATTTTGTGTTAGACGATATGACACAACAGACAAAGGATTTTGACGACCCTACCGAGACAACAGGAGTCACAGTGTTCATTTTGAAATTCATCGGTCTCCTCCATAAAGGCACTTTTGGAGAGTTTGTTTACAACTTCTAGTGGTTAATGTGATGCAGCAGTGTACAGCTCATAGTCCATAAGGTGTTTCTTAGGCCAGACCCTTGAGAGTACAGTGGGTGGTTACACTACTCACCTGCCTTACACTCTCCCTGATGCTTTTGTTAGATGTTGAAACAGGAACTGTGGATCAACCTGTACAGCTTCTCCTTTTACTTTCACACAAACAATAGATTTAACATGTTGCCTAAGTACTTTGATGAAACAATAAGCACAAATGTGTTATCGTCATGATCCGCCTTATGTGATTATATTGCCAGTTGATGTGGGCCTGACCGTGTTTTGACACACTGACTGGCCTCGTGTTAATTTATTCTCACTTAACATACTTTTTTCGTACCTGAACTCCTCAACCGAACGCTCTTAAAGTTTGTAGAGAAGTTGAAACGGGTCTTATTGATATTCGTGTAGGCAGATTGATAGAGGTCCCAGCAATAAGAGAGTACAGCCGGGTCCTGCTGGAGACACTGAACACATTTCAGTTATTACATCTGGAAATACACGATCACTCACCAAAGAAAACGAAGACAATTTTACCAACTAATATGGTCGAGTTTCTGTAGATATGGGCCACAGCTCACGTACGGTCGCTATCTGATCTTCTCGACCAGTGTAACAAGAAAGATCTTTACAAACACTATAATATGTAGTCAACGTGCAGTGACTCTGTAATAACTTATTGCTCCTTTGATTCAAGTGTTCGACAACAAGCCGAATATGTTCCCTCTGTTCCTTTGACTATCTTGTGTGTACGATCTTGTGGACTGGGGCGTGATCACGATCAATGGTTGTCCCACTCACTCACTCACTAGGTTTCCTGCCATCTCTTACCCATGAAATTAGATTAAATCTGCCCTGTCGTATCCTCTTTACCTATCCTATCCCCCCTTGTCTCTATTAACCTTAATATATCATCACTCTCTCTCCCCTACTCTCCTTCCCTGCTTCCTCTACCACTATCTCCACCTCCTCTTTCCTTCCCCTTCCACAATTATTATATCCTCATATCTATGTCTGTCATTCTCTTTATCTGTTCCTACTTCTTTCACTATATCTCTCTATCCCCTCAGCCTAAATCACAATGGCTACAAGAACGAGAGCTTGTGTTGGTAAAAGAGGAATTTTTGAACACCATGACAAATGTATATTTTTTGATGACTTAGGGAGAACGTGTGGCGTGATTAGTGTAGAAGAGGAGATTGTCACACCCTTCTACCCAGTTTTGTTAGTCTCTTATGCCCCACCCTGCCAGTCCTCATACCCTACCCTTCTAGTTCCTCATACCCTACCCTGTTAGTCCCTCATACCCTACCCTGTTAATCCCTCATACCCTACCATTCCAGTCCCTCATATTCCACCCTACCAGATCCTCATACCTCACCCTTCCAGCCTGTCTTTGTGTCCCAACCAAATTAAGTTCTGTAAAAATCTACCTG
Organism: Homarus americanus; assembly: GCF_018991925.1. Classification (NCBI taxonomy): domain Eukaryota; kingdom Metazoa; phylum Arthropoda; class Malacostraca; order Decapoda; family Nephropidae; genus Homarus; species Homarus americanus. Next base: position 7,197 of record NW_024749648.1, on the reverse strand, counting down.
ATGTCTTTCGCCTTCCCTTACCATCATCTCCCAATTGGTTGTCTTGTAAATAGTAGATCGATGCCCTGGAGTCTCTGGTAGTTTCAATAAGTCTGGAGCCCAACTCATTAAGGAACTTCAGGGTGCTGTCATGCTGGGGAGGGAGGGAGTGGGAGCTGCATTATGCTGTCATGCAGGGGAGGGAGGGAGAGGGAGCTGCATTATGCTGTCATGCTGGGGAGGGAGGGAGAGGGAGCTGCATAATGTTGTCATGCTGGGGAGGGAGGGAGAGGGAGCTGCATTATACTGTCATGCTGAGGAGGGAGTTAGGGAGAGGGAGCTGCATTATGCTGTCATGCTGGGGAGGGAGGGAGGGAGAGGGAGCTGCATTATGCTGTCATGCTGGGGAGAGAGGAGGGAGGAGAGAGGGAGGAGAGGGAGAGGGCATTGCATTGTCATGCGGGGGGGGGGAGAGGAGGGGCATTGCATTGCATGCCGGGATAGGAGAGGAGGGGAGCTGCATTGCTGGGGCGGGGGGGGGAGGGAGGGAGAGGCGCTGCATTATGCTGTCATGCTGGGAAGGGAGGGAGAGGAGCTGCATTATGCTGTCATGCTCGGAAGGAGGGAGAGGGAACTGCATTATGCTGTCAAGCTGGGGATGGAGGGAGAGGGAGCTGCATTATTCTGTCATGCTGGGGAGAGAGGGAGTGGGAGCTGCATTATGCTGTCATGCTGGGGAGGGATGGAGAGGGAGCTGCATTATGGTGTCATGCTGGGGAGGGAGGGAGAGGGAGCTGCATTATGCTGTCATGCTGGGGAGGGAGGGAGAGGGAGCTGCATTATGATGTCATGCTGGGAAGGGAGGGAGAGGAAGCTGCATTATGCTGTCATACTCGGGAAGGAGGGAGAGGGAACTGCATTATGCTGTCAAGCTGGGGATGGAGGGAGAGGGAGCTGCATTATGCTCTCATGCTGGGGAGAGAGGGAGAGGGAGCTGCATTATGCTGTCATGCTGAGGAGGGATGGAGAGGGAGCTGCATTATGCTGTCATGCTGGGGAGGGAGGGAGAGGAGCTGCATTATGCTGTCATGCTGGGGGAGGGAGGGAGGGAGAGGGAGCTGCATTATGCTGTCATGCTGGGAAGGTAGGGAGAGGGAGCTGCATTATGCTGTCATGCTGGGGAGGGAGGGAGAGGGAGCTGCATTATGTTGACATGCTGGGGAGGGAGGGAGAGGGAGCTGCATAATGTTGTCATGCTGGGTAGGGAGTGAGAGGGAGCTGCATTATCCTGTCATGCTGGGGAGAGAGGGAGAGGGAGTTGCATTATGTTGTCATGCTGGGGAGGGAGGTAGAGGAGCTGCATTATGCTGTCATGTCGGGGAGGGAGGGAGAGGAGGTCGCATTATGCTGCATGCTGCATTAATATGATGCAGCATAACTCCAGCAGTCTCACTACAGCTTTGTATGTTTACTGTATGTTTACAGTCGAATGAAAACCTGAGAGACTACTCAATATAAGTCCTTTCATTATCATTGTCACGGACACGGACACAAGAATTCAATGGATCTAAGTAACGAAAATAAGGAATAATTTAAGTTGTTGTCAAAGACTTTCATATGATTATTGTTTATAACTGAAGGTCTTGGAACTATTTTATCACAACAAAGAAATATAATGCAGTAAAACATGGACAGTGACGAAGTAAAATAAAGAACAAACACAAACTGTTACATAGAGAACATCCAAGATACAGGAAGACAAACAATAGTAAAATGACAAGGACAGTCATGAGGACACTGAAGGTGAAACTAACAAAAGATACCTGGAGGAGTTGTTATAAATATTGATTTATGTTTTTAACTTTTTGTACTTTTTTGAAGATTTTGTTTTCTCCATAATACAAAAATATCGGTTAATATTCGTTTTTATTCCAATAGGTATTTGGCATTTTTTTACCATTATCACTAGGATTATTTTCAGGTTAGGTCAGGTGAGGTCAGGTAAGGTAGGTTAAAGAATACCAAAATACAAAAAAAAAAAGAATATCTACCAATTGGGGAAATTGGGAAGAAAAATTTTTTTTACCCAATTTTCTCCAAGAGGTGTAAGATGATCTTGCAGCTTCATACAAATTCACTAAACAACAATAATAATCCAAGAGTTAGTAAGGCATCACCTGGTCATGTTAAGCCCACCTGGTGAAGATAAACATGTTGGTAATGTTTGTATCGTGACTGAACCACCTCACACAGCAGCCCTGAGGCTTTAGGCCACTGACTTAAGTGCTTACATTATACAAAATAACGCTCTGTAATGGCCGATGATGCTGTTTTGGTTGTCTAATTGTAGTTTCCAACACGGTAATTACAGCAGGTATCTTTTATTATCCTGCCATTAAAATAATTAAGTGAATTTATAGACTTACGTAACATCATGAAAGTATAAACCGATGAATTAAAATTAAATAATTATCTTATAAAACAACTAATCTATTTAATTTTCCTTTGAGAGTTAAAGGGATAAAATACACACTAACTGGAGTCTAACTAACCTGGTGTGACTCCTCTCCGCCCCACCCAACACATAATCATCCACTCCAGGTAACCTTACACCGCCTAATGGAGCCAAACCTAATAGAATCACACCGAACTTATCCAAATAAACTTTTCAGTGGGTAACCTTGACTCTACCACACCTTGGCTTTAGACGCTAGTATAAGTCTGGCTGGAGGGACCGTAGTCATTATAAGGGAAGCTTTTTAATAATAGCCATTACCTGCCTCCCGTTAACACTAATGAAATGTTCCTAAAATTAAACAAACTACAATTAAATCCAAATCCTTTTGAATATTTACATAATTTACTGGAGTGTTTCATTATGTTAGTGTGGGGGGCGTTTGTTGTGGCCGGGACTCCTCTTCAGATAATATAAATACAGATAATGTTGTTTTAATAAGTAATCTCTTAATGAAAATGTAGAGAAAATTGGTCAACAAATCTTAACAGTTATCCTGATTTCTTAAAGAACAATAGAGGAATAAGAAGAGGAGGAGGAGGGAAAGAAAAGAAAGCATAAAGAAAACAATATAACAAAGATGAACAACAGAGAAAAAATGAAGAGTAAGATGAAAGAAACTTAGACTGATCAAAAAGACGTATAACAATCTGATTAAAACTAATCACTATATTAGATCAGATCAGATCAGATCAAGGTTAGGTTAGTTTTGGTTAGATAAGGTCAGGTTAGGCTAGGCTAGGCTAGGCTAGGCTAGGCTAGACTTGTTTTACACAAGGTTAGGTTAGGTTAGGTTAGGTCAGGTTAGACTAGGCTAGCCTAGGCCAAGGTGGGTGGAGCTTTGCTGACGTCAGCAGGCAGACTCCCTCGCCTACCTCTCACCCCTTATAAACAGAACATTTTATGGTTCTATATACTGTACTTTGTTATCTCAGTATCTCACATAGAAAATAATACTAATAGAGAGTTTAATCTTGCATATAACTTTAGCTAAGGACACCAGTCAGTGTGGTGGGTGATACACAGAAGGAAAGGTTAAAAGAAAAACAATGTATTTCAGTTATAGTCTTGTATTTAAATAACTGCAGCTTAAGATAGGGTAATGATGAATATATATACAGTTGCCTACAGGAGTTCTTTTCCTCCCTGTTTGTCCATTATACTAATAATGTAGACATGAGGTGACAGGAGTTATGACTTCATATGATAAGTGTTACAGCCACTGACAACAGATTATCAGATTATGGGTGGTGATCACAGGTGCTGCCTTTGCCTCCAGGTGTGAGTGATGTGACAGGAATTATGACCTCACAAGACAAGTGTTACCTTCACTGACACTTGTTTCATCAAAAGATTAAACACGTAGACGTTTACAGTCATCCATAGACTCACATTTATGGTACAACAGTTGCAGAAGTGCATGCAACACACCAGTTCCACATTGAGCTGAGAATCCAACGATGCAGTGTACTGATAGATGGGAAACGAAATTGACTTCTATCAGGCAAGTAGTGATAAGCTTTCGGGCTTAAGCTGCGAAAGGTCAGTACTCGACTGATATCCTCCTCAGACTAGTATATTACAGGGACACCAGTTGAGAACAAAATCACTTGGGAAGAGAAAAAAAAACTACTAAAAACATCATTAGTCGCAGCAGTAGCCTTGATAAAAGTATTTTCTCTTTGGTCTTGCAAATAAATCCTCTCCTTCTCCCATCCTTTTTTTTTCTCAGTGAGAGGAACATCTCTCTCCCTCCTTACATCATCCAGTTCACGTTGTAAATCCACAGTGATCAGAACTGGTCTCTCTTCCTCTGACTTGTCTGCTACTATTAATGTTCCTATGTCCAATAGGGCACAGAGAGAGAGAGAGAGAGAGAGAGAAAGAAAGAGAGAGAGAGAGAGAGAGAGAGAGAGAGAGAGAGAGAGAGAGAGAGAGAGAGAGAGAGAGAGAGAGAGAGAGAGAGAGAGAGAAAGAGAAAGAGAGAGAGAAAGAGAGAGAGAGAGAGAGAGAGAGAATTGTAACTATGTACAATTGCCTACAGGATAACCTTTCCTCCCTGTTGTGCTCATTATATAAATAATGTAGACATTAGGTGAGGTTCTTAGATTAGACTTTTTGTGCAAGAGATAGGAAACGTAGGACTTAGGTGTGTTCTCTTGTGGCTGGGATAGGGCATAAGAACATAAGAACATAAGAATGGAGGAAACTGCAGCGGGCCTATTGGCCCATACTGGGCAGTCCCGTTTACACCCAACCCCTATTGCTCATATGAGCATCCAACCTATGTTTGAAGCAATTCAGCGTATTCGAGTTAATGATGATATTTGGTAACTTGTTCCATTCATCCACTACTCTGTTTCCAAACCAGTGTTTACCTATTTCACGCCCAAATCTAAATTTGTCTAATTTAAAACCATTGTTACGTAGTTCGCCCTGGTTGATAATTTGAGCACCTTTGTAATGCCTCCCTTTGTTTGTCAGCCCTGTCTTCCACTTACACTTATCAGGTCGCCCTCGCTTCATCACGCCTCGAGGAGTGCAAATTAAGATGCTTTAATCTGTCTCTATACTCAAGGTTCCTAATGCCCGGGATTAGTCTTGTCATTCTCCTCTGAATTCTTTCCAAGGATTCTATATCCATTCTGTAATACGGTTACCAGAACTGAACTGCGTAATCCAGGTGTGGTCTCACAAGAGCAAGATACAGTTTTAGGATGACCTCGCTAGTCTTGTAACTAATACTCCTTTGTATGAACCCAAGTACTTTATTAGCCTTGTTACGAGCAAAAACACATTGTTTACTTGGCTTAAGGTTCCTACTTATCATTACTCCAAATTCCCTCTCGTAGTCGGATTTCTCTATGGCATCGTTGTCTATCTGGCATCTGGCTCTTCGTTTACATCTCCTATACTGAGTACTTCTTACATTTGTCGACATTGAATTTCATCTGCCATTTTTCAGACCATTTCAAAAAAATTTGGTTTAGATCTTCCTGTAGTTTTGCGGCTTCCAGCTCCTCGCCAGATTTGATAACATCGCCCTATTTGTGTGTCATCACAAATTTATTTATGTTGCTGTCTATGCTGATATCTGTGTCGTTTATGCATATAATAAACAATAATGGTCCACAAGTACTGAGCCTTTAAACCCACCTAAGACGCTGTTCCAATGGGACTTAGTACGCACGCTCACTTCTCACGTTTCCTGTCCTGTAAATTACGCCCTAATTCATTTAAGGATGCTACCTTGCTGCCCTACCTTTCTAATTAGTCTTTCGGGGACTTGTCGAAGGCTTTGCTAAAGTCGAGATATATAACACATCATAATTGTGCCCCCGTCCACTGATTCGAAAACTGATGAAAAGAACAAGCATAGATTAGTTAGGTGTTAACGTCTGTTGTGAAGCCATGCTGGGGAATCATTGATCAATCGGTGCTTCCAGGTGATTTCTGAATAGAGTTTGAAATGATTGCTTCCAGTAATTCTGCTCACTATTGATGTTAGACTGATTGGATGTAGTTAGAGGATAGTGATCATCCTCTTCTTGAAAATCGGCATTACATTCACATCTCCAGGATTCTGGGTACTACAACGTTTTAAGGACATGTTAAACAACTTTGCTAAGGGCATACTAAGCTCTTCCTTACATTCCTTTAATACTCTGGCAAATATCTCATCGGGACCAGGTGACTTATTAGGCTTTAGTTTGTCTATTTGCTTACTAACATCATTACTAGTCACTACTATCTCACTTAATTTGTTTTCTTCACTATCTCTGAATAGAGTCGGTGCCTCGGGTATCATGTTTAGATTTTCGGTGGTGAAAACTGTTGAAAAATATTTATTCAAATTATTGCTCATTTCTCTGTCGTTATCAGTGAGCTCGCCGGAGTCTGACCGTATTGGTCCAATCTTTTCTCGTGTTTTAGTTTGATATATTTGGTAGAATCCTTTGGTGTTTGTCTTCGCCTCCCTTGCTATCCTTACCTCATTATTCCTCTTTGCTTTCCTTATCTCGGTTTTAACTCTACTCGCCAATACCCTATAATAGTCCCGGAGGTGAATTTCGCCACGATTTATCCTTCTACCTATAGCCTTCCTTTGGCCAATGATGTTCTATAAAAATAACTATTTATCCATTTAGGGTCATTGTTGTCTGATATGAGTTTTTTGTATGGTATGTTCTGCCTTTGTGCATTAAGTAACTCACTATTTAAATTATCGTGGAACTCGGCAATCTCAGATCTCGTTATCAGGTCCGTGTCATCTGTCAGGTTCACGGCCAAGCGCGACACCCCCTCTCTCAGCTGTCTCTTTAAACTGTCAAAGTTTGCCCTTCTGAAATCTGGTACTTTAGTGGAATTTTCCTTACTTCTGCCCTGAAAATCTAACTGGAATCGAATTTCTTTGTGATCGCTGTTTGCAAGTTCGTTCCCTACCTCGACATTGCTAATGAGGTTTTCTCTGTTCGTCAGAACTAAATCCAGTATATTATTACCCCGTGTGGGTTCGGTTATATGTTGACTTAGGAAACAGTCCTGGATCGTCTCGAGAAAAATCCTCTGATTCTGAGTTACCCGTAAGGACAGTCTAATCTATTTGGCCAAGGTTAAAGTCGCCTACTATACAGACTTTGTTGTGTATGGAAGCCCTGCGCATTTCATCCCAGATAAGTCGCTCATTGACGCTATCAAGATTG
>NW_024749647.1:0-9431 GCF_018991925.1 Homarus americanus | reverse complement strand
AATTGCCTTATATGTGATTAATTGCAGCAGTGGGGCGAAAACCAAAAATGGCAACAATTGCCTTATATGTGATTACCGGCAGCAGAGGGACGAAAACGAAAAATGGCCACAATTGCCTTATATGCAATTACCGGCAGTAGAGGGACGAAAACAAAAAATGGCAACTTTTGCATTATATGTGATTATTGGCAGCAGTGGGGCGACAATAAAAAATGGCAACAATTGCCTTATATGTGATTATTGCCAGCAGTGTGGCGAAAACAAAAAATGGCAACAATTGCCTTATATGTGATTAATGACAGCAGTGGGGCGAAAACAAAAAATGGCCACAATTGCCTTATATGCGATTACCGGCAGCAGAGGGACGAAAACAAAAAATGGCAACAATTGCCTTATATGTGATTAATGGCAGCAGTGGGGCGAAAACAAAAAATGGCAACAATTGCAATGTATGTGATTAATGGCAGCAGAGGAGCGAAAACAAAAAAGCAATTGCCTTATATGTGATAAATGGCAGCACATGGATGAAAATAAAAAAATGGCAACAATGCGTTATATGTGATTAATGTCAGCAGAGGGACGAAAACAAAAAATGGCAACAATTGCCTTATATGTGATTAATGGCAGCTGAGGGGCGACAATAAAAAATGGCAACAATTGCCTTATATTTGATTAATGGCAGCAGTGGATGGAAAAAATGGCAACAATTGCCTTATATGTGATTAATGACAGCAGTGGTGCGAAAACAAAAAATGGCAACAATTGCCTTATATGTGATTAATGGCAGCAGTGGGGCGAAAACAAATAATGGCAACAATTGCTTTATATGGGATTAACGCCAGCAGAGGGACGAAAACATAAAATGGCAACAATTGCCTTATATGTGATTAACGGCAGCAGAGGGACGAAAAAAAAAATGGCAACAATTGCCTTATATGTGATTAATGGCAGCAGTGGGGCGAAAACAAAAAATGGCAACAATTGCCTTGTATGTGATTAATTACAGCAATGGAGCGAAAACAAAAAATGGTAACAATTGCCTTATATGTGATTTTAAGGGCGGAAACGATCCTCCGGCTAGTTACCGTTGCTAACTCGCTCGTTTGCTGGTGCAGACGACACTTGGGGTGGTTGGACGGAGGTGAGAACGGCAGCGACTATCTCCGCCGCCGGCAGATTCAACCCAGCCGCCATACCGTCAGTATCTAGCTACCCTGCTGTCCGTCAAATTCTGGCTGTGATCTCATCATAGGTCCTGGACTCGTGGGCTGTGTTCCCAGACCTTCACCTATCAACTGCCAACTCTCTGGTCATCTACCACTACGCATACCACGACCATCAGTTCATCACATTCCGTCTGTGCCCCGGTGTTTTCCTGCCTTTTCAAGACGTCGCTGAGTGTGGAGTCGAAGTGGACGTTTCGTTACCCTGAGTGTGCATCACCGTGTTCCAGAACCTTCCCCCAGGGCCACCGCCGTAGGAAATATTTGTTCATGGTTTGATTCTATAATTGTTTGATTCCATTAATTGCTGATTCCTCTTTATTGTTCGATTCCATCAATTATTGACTCCATTTAATTGTTTGAATCCATTAATTGCTGACTCCCATTATTTGTTTGATTCCTTTAAGTGTTTGCTTCCTTTAATTGTTTGACTCCCGTAATTATTTGATGTTTGTTGAGTGGTGTCAGAGTTTTGTGTTATATTTTTATAGTAAAGAGATGCCAATCTCAAACGTTTGTTTGTTATTCCTCGGAAAACCATGGTCCTTGACTTTCCTTTATTAAGATCCTGATTAGCCTGGTAAGGGATTTCTATCCCTAAGTCCCAGGCCTTTACAGTGATTAATTACAACAGTGGAGCGAAAACAAAAAATGGCAACAATTGCCTTATATGAGATTAACGGCAGCAGAAGGACGAAAGCAAAAAATGGCAACAATTGCCTTATATGTGATTAATGGCAGCAGAGGGGCGACAATAAAAAATGGCAACAATTGCCTTATATGTGATTAATGGCAGCAGTGGGGCGAAAACAAAAAATGGCAACAATTGCCTTATATGCGATTACTGGCAGTATAGGGACGAAAACGAAAAATAGCAACAATTGCCTTATATGTGATTAATGACAGCAGTAGGGCGAAAACAAAAAATGGCAACAATTACCTTATATGTGATTAATGGCAGCAGTCGGGCGAAAACAAAAAATGGCAACAATTGCCTTTATGCTATTAATGGCAGTAGAGGGACGAAAACAAAAAATGGCAACAATTGCCTTATATGTGATTAATGCAGGCAGAGGGGCGAAAAAAAATGGCAACAATTGCCTTATATGTGATTAATAGGAGCAGTGGGGAGAAAACAAAAAATGGCAACAATTGCCTTATATGCGATTAATGGCAGCAGTGGTGCGAAAACACCAAATGGCAACAATTGCCTATATATGTGATTAATGGCAGCAGTGGGGAGAAGAAAAAAATGGGAACAATTGCCTTATATGTGATTAACGGCAGCAGAGGGGCGAAAACAAAATGGCAACACCGTCTTATATGTGTGATTATTAATGTAGTAGTGGGCGAAAACGAAAAATGGCAACAATTGCCTTATATGTGATTAATGGCAGCAGTAGGTCGAAAACAAAAAATGGCAACAATTTCCTTATATGTGATTAACGGCTGCAGAGGGACGAAAACAAAAAATGGCAATAATTGCCTTATATGTCATTAATGGCAGCAGTGGGGCGAAAACAAATAATGGCAACAATTGCCTTATATGTGATTAATGGCAGCAGTGGAGCGAAATAAAATGACAACAATTACCTTATATGTGATTAATGGCAGCAATGGGGCGAAAACAAAAAATGGCAACAATTGCCTAATATGTGATAAATGGCAGCAGAGCGGCGAAAACAAAAAATGGCAGCAATTGCCTTATATGTGATTAATGCAGTAGAGGGCGACAATAAAAAATGGCAACAATTGCCTTATATGTGATTAATGGCAGCAGTGGGGCGAAAACAAAAAATAGCAACAATTACCTTATATGGGATTACCGGCAGTAGAGAGACGAAAACGAAAAATGGCAACAATTGCCTTATTCTGTATGTGTAATGGCAGTAGTGGGGCGAAAACAAAAAATGGCAACAACTGCCTTATATGTGATTAATGGCAGCAGTAGGGCGAAAACAAAAAATGGCAGCAAATGCCTTATATCTGATTAACGGCAGCAGAGGGGCGAAAGCAAAAAATGGCAACAATTGCCTTATATGTGATTAATGGCAGTAGTGGGGCGAAAACAAAAAATGGCAACAATTGCCTTATAGGCGATTAACGGCAGCAGAGGACGAAACAAAAATGGCAACAATTGCTCAGAGTATGTTATTACGGCAGCAGGGCGAAAACAAAAATGGCGTCACTGGTTTTATATGTGATTAGTGGCAGCAGTGGTGCGAACAAAAATGGCAACAATTGCCTTATTTGTGATTAATGGCAGCAGTGGGGCGAAAAAAAAATGGCAACAATTGCCTTATATGTGCTTAATGGCAGTAGAGGGACGAAAAAAAAAATGGCAACAATTGCCTTATATATGATTAATGGCTGCAGTGGGGCAAAAACCATAAATGGCAACAATTGCCTTATATGTGATTAACGGCAGCAGTGGGGCAAAAACCAAAAATGGCAACAATTGCCTTATATGTGATAAATGGCAGCAGTGGGGCGAAAACCAAAAATGGCAAAAACTGCCTTACATGCGATTAATGGCAGCAGAGGGGCGAAAACGAAAAATGGCAACAATTGCCTGATATGTGATTAACGGCATAAGAGGGACGAAAACAAAAAATGGCAACAATTGCCTTATATATGATTAATGGCAGCAGAAGGACGAAAACAAAAAATGGCAACAAATGCCTTTTATGTGATTAATGGCAGCAGTGGGGCCAAAACCAAAAATGGCAACAATTGCCTTTTATATGATTAACGGCAGCAGAGGGGCGAAAACAAAAACTGGCAACAATTGCCTTATATGTGTTTAATGGCAGCAGTGTGGCGAAAACAAAAAAATGGCAACAATTGCTTTATATGCTATTAACCGCAGCAGAGGGACGAAAACAAAAAATGACAACAATTGCCTTATATGTGATTAACGGCAGCAGAGGGACGAAAAAAAAATGGCAACAATTGCATTATATGTGATTAATGGCAGCAGAGGGACGAAAACAAAAAATGGCAACAATTGCCTTATATGCGATTAATGGCAGCAGTGGGGCGAAAACAAAAAATGGCAACAATTGCCTTATATGCTGTTAATGGCAGCAGAAGGACGAAAACAAAAAATGGCAACAATTGCCTTATATATGATTAATGGCAGCAATGGGGCGAAAACAAAAAATGGCAACAATTGCCTTATATGTGATTAATGGCAGCTGAGGGACGAAAACAAAAAATGGCAACAATTGCCTTATATGTGATTAATGGCAGCAGTGGGGCGAAAATAAATAATGGCAACAATTGCTATATATGCGATTAACGGCAGCAGAGGGACGAAAAGAAAAAATGACAACAATTGCCTTATATATGATAAATGGCAGCAGTGGGGCAAAAACAAAAAATGGCAACAATTGCCTTATAGGCGATTAATGGAAGCAGATGGCCGAAAATAAAAAAATGGCAACAATTGCGTTATATGCGATTAACGGCAGCAGAGGGACGAAAACAAAAAATGGCAACAATTACCTTATATGTGATTAATGGCAGCAGAGTGCGGCGAAAAATTAATAATGGGTAAATAATTTTTCATAGGATTAATGGCAGCAGGGGCGAAACAAAATGGGCAACGAATCGCTATATGATTACCGCAGAGGACGAAACAAAAATGGCAACAATTGCCTTTATGTGATTAATGCAGCAGAGGACGAAAACAAAAATGGCCACAATTCCTTTATATGATTACCGCAGCAGAGGACGAAAACAAAAATGGGCAACAATTACAGTGATTAACGGCAGCAAAGTGGGTGAAAACAAAAAATGGCAACAATTGCCTTATATGTGATTAACGGCGGCAGAGGGACGAAAACAAAATGACAACAATTGCCTTATATGTAATTAATGGCAGCAGAGGCGAAAAAAATGGCAACAATTACCTTATATGTGATTAACGGCAGCAAAGGGGTGAAAACAAAAATGGCAACAATTGCCTTATATGTGATTAACGGCAGCAGAGGGACGAAAACAAAAAATGGCCACAATTGCCTTATATGTGATTACCGGCAGCAGAGGGACGAAAACAAAAAATGGCCACAATTGCCTTATATGGGATTACCGGCAGCAGAGGGACGAAAACAAAAAATGGCAACAATTGCCTTATATGTGATTAACGGCAGCAGAGGGACGAAAACAAAAAATGGCCACAATTGCCTTATATGGGATTACCGACAGCAGAGGGACGAAAACAAAAAATGGCAACAATTGCCTTATATGTGATTAACGGCAGCAAAGGGGTGAAAACAAAAAATGGCAACAATTGCCTTATATGTGATTAACGGCAGCAGAGGGAAGAAAACAAAAAATGACAACAATTGCCTTATATGTAATTAATGGCTGCAGTGGGGCGAAAATAAATAATGGTAACTATTGCTTTATATGCGATTAACGGCAGCAGAGGGACGAAGACAAAAAATGACAACAATTGCCTTATATGTGATTAACGGCAGCAGAGGGACGAAAACAAAAAATGGCAACAATTGCCTTATATGTAATTAATGGCAGCAGAGGGGCGAAAAAAAATGGCAACAATTACCTTATATGTGATTAACGGCAGCAGAGGAACGAAAACAAAACATGGCAACAATTGCCTTATATGTGATTAATGGCAGCAGTGGGGCGAAAACAAAAAATGGCAACGATTGCCATATATGTGATTAATGGCAGCAGTGGGACGAAAACAAAAAATGGCAACAATTGCTTTATATGTGATTAATGGCAGCAGAAGGGTGAAAACAAAAAATGGAAACAATTGCCATATATGTGATTAATGGCAGCAGTGGGGCGAAAACAAAAAATGGCAACAATTGCCTTATATGTGACTAATGGCAGCAGTGGGACGAAAACAAAAAATGGCAACAATTGCTTTATATGTGATTAATGGCAGCAGAAGGGTGAAAACAAAAAATGGCAACAATTGCCTTATATGTGATTAATGGCAGCAGTGGGGCGAAAACAAAAAATGGCAACAATTGCCTTATATGCGATTAATGGCAGCAGAGGAACGAAAACAAAAAATGGCAACAATTGCCTTATATGTGATTAATGGCAGCAGTGAAGCGAAAACAAAAAATGGCAACAATTGCCTTAAATGTGATTAGTGGCAGCAGTGGTGCGTAAACCAAAAATGGCAACAATTGCCTTATATGTGATTAATGGCAGCAGTGGGGCGAAAAAAAATGGCAACAATTGCCTTATATGTGCTTAATGGCAGTAGAGGGACGAAAACAAAAAATGGCAACAATTGCCTTATATATGATTAATGGCAGCAGTGGGGCAAAAACCATAAATGGCAACAATTGCCTTATATGTGATTAACGGCAGCAGTGGAGCAAAAACAAAAAATGGCAACAATTGCCTTATATGTGATAAATGGCAGCAGTGGGGCGAAAACCAAAAATGGCAAAAACTGCCTTACATGCGATTAATGGCAGCAGAGGGGCGAAAACGAAAAATGGCAACAATTGCCTTATATGTGATTAACGGCAGGAGAGGGACGAAAACAAAAAATGGCAACAATTGCCTTATATGTGATTAACGGCAGCAGTGGTACGTAAACAAAAAATGGCAACAATTGCCTTATATGTGATTAATGGCAGCAGTGGGGCGAAAACAAAAAATGGCAACAATTGCCTTATATGTGCTTAATGGCAGTAGAGGGACGAAAACAAAAAATGGCATCAATTGCCTTATATGTGATTAACCGCAGCAGTGGGGCAAAAACAAAATGGCAACAATTGCCTTATATGTGATTAATGGCAGCAGTGGGGCGAAAACAAAAAAGGCAAAAATTGCCTTATATGTGATTAATGGCAGCAGTGGGGCGAAAACAAAAAATGGCAACAATTGCCTTATATGCTATTACCCTCAGTAGAGGGACGAAAAAAAATGGCAAAAATTGCCTTATATGTGATTCATGGCAGCAGTGGGGCGAAAACAAAAAATGGCAACAATTGCCTTATATGTGATTAATTGCAGCAGTGGGGTGCAAACAAAAAATGGCAACAATTGCCTTATATGTGATTACCGGCAGCAGGGGGACGAAAACGAAAAATGGCCACAATTGCCTTATATGCTATTACCGGCAGCAGAGGGACGAAAACAAAAAATCGCAACTTTTGCATTATATGTGATTATTGGCAGCAGTGGGGCGACAATAAAAATTGGCAACAATTGCCTTATATGTGATTAATGGCAGCAGTAGGGCGAAAACAAAAAATGGCAACAAATGCCTTATATGTGATTAATGGCAGCAGTGGGGCGAAAACAAAAAATGGCAACAATTGCCTTTTATATGATTAACGGCAGCAGAGGGGCGAAAACAAAAACTGGCAACAATTGCCTTATATGTGATTAATGGCAGCAGTGGGGCGAAAACAAAAAATGGCAACAATTGCTTTATATGCTATTAACCGCAGCAGAGGGACGAAAACAAAAAATGACAACAATTGCCTTATATGTGATTAATGGCAGCAGAGGGACGAAAAAAAATGGCAACAATTGCATTATATATGATTAATGGCAGCAGAGGGGCGAAAACAAAAAATGGCAACAATTGCCTTATATGCGATTAATGGCAGCAGTGGGGCGAAAACAAAAAATGGCAACAATTGCCTTATATGCTATTAATAGGAGCAGAGGGACGAAAACAAAAAATGGCAACAATTGCCTTAAATGTGATTAATGGCAGCAGTGGGGCGTAAACGAAAAACGGCAACAATTGCCTTATATGTGATTAATGGCAGCAGAGGGGCGACAATAAAAAATGGCAACAATTGCCTTATATGTGATTAATGGCAGTAATGGGGCGAAAACAAAAAATGGCAACAATTGCCTTATATGTGATTAATGGCAGTAGTGGGGCGAAAACAAAAAATGGCAACAATTGCCTTATATGTGATTAATGGCAGCAGTGGGGCGAAAACAAAAAATGGCAACAATTGCCTTAAATGTGACAGGCGGTGCAGTGGTGCGAAAAAAAGGCAACAATTGCCTTTTGCGATTAATGGCAGCAATGGTGCGAAACAAAATGGCAAATACCGTTTTATATGCTCTAATGCCAGCAGTGGGACAAAAACAAAAAATGGCAACAATTGCCTTATATGTGATTAATGGCAGCAGTGGGGCGAAAACAAGAAATGGCAACATTTGCCTTATATGTGAATAATGGCAGCAGTGGGACGAAAACAAAAAATGCCAACAATTGCCTTATATGTGATTAATGGCAGCAGTGGGGCGAAAACAAAAAATGGCAACAATTGCCTTATATGTGACTAATGGCAGCAGTGGGACGAAAACAAAAAATGGCAACAGTTGCTTTATATGTGATTAATGGCAGCAGAAGGGTGAAAACAAAAAATGGCAACAATTGCCTTATATGTGATTAATGGCAGCAGTGGGGCGAAAACAAAAAATGGCAACAATTGCCTTATATGCGATTAATGGCAGCAGAGGAACGAAAACAAAAAATGGCAACAATTGCCTTATATGTGATTAATGGCAGCAGTGAAGCGAAAACAAAAAATGGCAACAATTGCCTTAAATGTGATTAGTGGCAGCAGTGGTGCGTAAACCAAAAATGGCAACAATTGCCTTATATGTGATTAATGGCAGCAGTGGGGCGAAAAAAAATGGCAACAATTGCCTTATATGTGCTTAATGGCAGTAGAGGGACGAAAACAAAAAATGGCAACAATTGCCTTATATATGATTAATGGCAGCAGTGGGGCAAAAACCATAAATGGCAACAATTGCCTTATATGTGATTAACAGCAGTAGTGGGGCAAAAACAAAAAAATGGCAACAATTGCCTTATATATGATAAATGGCAGCAGTGGGGCGAAAACCAAAAATGGCAAAAACTGCCTTACATGCGATTAATGGCAGCAGAGGGGCGAAAACGAAAAATGGCAACAATTGCCTGATATGTGATTAACGGCATTAGAGGGACGAAAACAAAAAATGGCAACAATTGCCTTATATTTGATTAATGGCAGCAGTGGGGCGAAAACAAAAAATGGCAACAAATGCCTTTTATGTGATTAATGACAGCAGTGGGGCCAAAACAAAAAATGGCAACAATTGCCTTTTATATGATTAACGGCAGCAGAGGGTCGAAAACAAAAACTGGCAACAATTGCCTTATATGTGTTTAATGGCAGCAGTGGGGCGAAA
>NW_024749646.1:0-9908 GCF_018991925.1 Homarus americanus | reverse complement strand
CAGGTACACCTCTGACACCCAGGTACACCTCTGACACTCCCAGGTACACATCCAACACTCCCGTACACCTCCGACACTCCCAGGTACTCACTGACACTCCCTGGTACCCTTGACACTCCCAGGTACACCTCGGCCTCCCAGGTACAACTCAGACACTCCCAGGTACACCACTGACCTCCCTGGTACACCCCTGACACTTCCTGGTACACCCCTGACACTCCCAGGTACACCTCTGACCTCCCAGGTACACCCCAGTGCTCCCAGGTACTCATCTGACACTCCCAGGTACACCTCAGACACTCCCAGGTACACCTCGGCCTCCCAGGTACACCCCTGACACTCCTAGGTACACCTCAGACACTCCCAGGTGCACCTCTGACACTCCTAGGTACACCTCAGACACTCCCAGGTACATTTCACGACTTCCAGGTACCTCAGGCACTCCCAGGTACACCTCAGACCTCCCAGGTACCTCTGACACTCCCAGGTACCCCTGACACTCCTAGGTACACCTCAGACACTCCCAGGTACACCTCTGACACTCTAGGTACACCTCAGACACTCCCAGGTACATTTCTGACACTTCCAGGTACACCTCAGGCACTCCCAGGTACTCCTCTGACGCTCCAGGTACACCTCTGTCACTCCCAGGTACACCTCTGACACTCCCAGGTACACATCCGACACTCCCAGGTACCTCCGACACTCCCAGGTACTCACTGACACTCCCTGGTACCTTGACACTCCCAGGTACACATCTGACACTCCCAGGTACAACTCAGGCACTCCAGGTACACCCCTGACCTCCTGGTACACCCTGACACTTCTGGTACACCCCTGACACTCCAGGTACCTCTGACACTCCCAGGTACACCTCTGATGCTCCCAGGTACTCTCTGACCTCCCAGGTACCTCCAGACACTCCAGGTACACCTCCTGACACTCCCAGGTACACCTCTGACACTCCCTAGGTACACCTGAGACACTCCCAGGTACACCTCTGACACTCCTAGGTACACCTCAGACACTCCCAGGTACATTTCTGACACTTCCAGGTACACCTCAGACACTCCCAGGTACACCACTGACCTCCCAGGTACACCCCTGACACTCCCAGGTACACCACTGACCTCCCAGGTACACCTCAGACACTCCCAGGTACACCTCTGACCTTCGAGGTACACCTCCCTGGGTGCACCTCAGACACTCCCAGAACACCAATGACACTCCCAGATACACCACTGACCTCCCAGGTACCTCCCAACCTCCCAGGTACCTCTGGCACTCCCCAGGTACCCCTTCTGATGTCCCCAGGTACTCCTCTGGCTCCCAGGTACCTCAGGCCTCCCAAGGTAAACCTCTGACACTCCCAGGTGCCACGTCGAACCTCCCAGGTACACCTCCCTGACACTCCAGGTACACCTCTGACACTCCCATGTACACCCCTGGCCTCCCAGGTGCACCTCCAACACTCCCAGGTACACCTCTGACATTCCCAGGTACCTCCTGACACTCCCAGGTACACCCCTGACCTCCCCTCCGACACTCCCAGGTGCACCTCCAGACACTCCCAGGTACAGCTCTGACTCTGCCAGGTGCATCTCTGACACTGCCAGGTGCACCTCTGACACTCCCAGATACACCGCCGATACTCACAGGTACACCCCTGACACTCCCAGGTACCTCCTGACAATCCGTGCCACCCCTGACACTCCAGGTTACACCTCTGACCTCCCAGGTACACCTTTGACACTCACAGGTACACCCCACTCCCAGGTGCCTGACAATCCCAGGTACACCCCTGGCCTCCCAGGTTACCTCGAACACTCCCACGTACACCTCTGACTCCCAGGTACACCTCTCTGACACTCCCAGGTACACTTCTGACAGTGGCAGGTAAACCTCTGGCTTGCTCCAGGTACACCTCAGACACTCCTGGGTACATTTCTGGCACTCCCAGGTACACACCTCAGACACTCCAGGTACACCTCCCTAACACTTCGAGGAACACCTCCTGACACTTCCAGGTACCCCACTTCTGACCTCCCAGGTATACCAATGACACTGAATGCACCTCTGACCTCCGAGGTGGTCCTTTGTTGGCCAGGTACTCCTCTGACGCTCCCAGGCACCTCCTGACCTCCCAAATGCACCTCTGACCTCCCAGGTACCCCTCTGACTCTCCCAGGTACACCGCCTGGCCTCCCAGGTACACCGCTGACACAGCCAGGTACACCTCGAACACTGACAGGCCCCTCAGGCCTCCAGGTGCCCACCTCTGTCACTCCCAGGTACAACTCTGGCCTCCCAGGTACACCTCAGGCACTCCCAGGTACAGCTCTGGCTCTGCCAGGTACATCTCTGACACTGCCAGGTACACCTCCTGACACTCCCAAATACACCGCCGATACTCACAGGTACACCCCACCCCTGGCCTCCCAGGTACACTCTGACAATCCCAGGTACCTCAGACACATCCATTACCCTCCTTCAGACACCTCTGACACTTCCAGGTACACCTCTGGCCTCCCAGGTGCACCAACTGACACTCCCAGGTACACACCCCTGACCCTCCCAAGGTGCACCTCCTGGCCTCAGGTGCACCTCCTGTCGTTCCCAGGTACACCTCTGACACTCCCAGGTACACCACCCCGAGCACTCCTAGGTGCACCTCAGACACTCCCAGGTACACCAGCCAGCCTCCCAAGGTACACCACCCCAACCTCCCAGGTACACCTCAGACACTCCTAGGTACATTTCACAACCTCCCAGGTACACCTCAGACACTCCCAGGTGCCTCTGACACTTCAGGCCTGACAAACTTGCTTCCAGAGTACACTCTAGCCTCCAGGTGCTCCTCTACTAGCTCCCAGGTGCTCCTCTGACATCCCAGCTACACCTCCCCAGCACCCCCAGGTACCTCTGTTGCTCCCAGGTACCATCCGACACTCCCAGGTACACCTCCGACACTCCCAGGTACTCCACTGACACTCCCTGGTACACCCTTGACACTCCCAGGTACACCTCTGACACTCCCAGGTACAATTCAGACACTCCCAGGTACACCACTGACACTCCCTGGGACACCCCTGACACTTCCTGGTACACCCCTGACACTCCCAGGTACACCTCTGACCTCCCAGGTACACCTCTGATGCTTCCAGGTACTCCTCCTGACACTCCCAGGTACACCTCTGACACTCCTAGGTACACCTCGAACACTCCCAGGTACACCTCTGACATGCTCCAAGGTTACACCTGGCTTGCTCCCAGGTACTACTGACCTCCCAGGTACACCTCAGACACTCCCAGGTACCACCTCTGACACTTGGAGGTACACCTCTGACACTCCCAGTTACACCTCCGACACTCCAGTTACACCCCTGACGCTCCCAGGTACACCTCTACAACATTCCCAGGTACCTCTGACACTACCAGGTACCAGCTCTGACACTGGCAGGTCTGACACTCTCAGGTACGTCAGAACACTCCCAGGTACTCCTCTGATGCTCCCAGGTACTCCTCATTCTCAGGTACGTCAGACACTCCCAGGTACCTCTGACACTCCCAGGTACTCAAACTCCCAGGCACACCCTGACACTCCCAGGTACACCTCCGACACTCCCCAGGTACACCTCAGACACTCCCAGGTACCTCCTGACACTGCCAGGTACATCTCTGACACTGCCAGGCACACCTCTGACACTCACCAGATACACCGCCGATACTCACAGGTACACCTGACACTCAAGGTACACCCCCTGACAATCCCAGGTACACCCCTGACACTCCCAGATACACCTCTGACACTCCCAGGTACACCTCTGACACTCCCAGTTACACCTCGACACTCCCAGTTACACCCCTGACCTCCCAGGTACACCCTCTGACACTCCCAGGTACACCTCTGACACTCCCAGGTACCTGACACTGGCAGGTACACCTCTGGCACTCCAGGTATACCTCTGACACCCCCAGGTACACCTCCGATACTCCCAGGTACACCTCTGACACTCCCAGTACATGATACTCCCAGGACACCCCTGACCTCCCAGGTACCTCCTGACACTCCCAGGTACACCTCTGTCATTCCCAGGTACACCTCTGACACTCCCAGGTACACCTCAGACACTCCTAGGTACAGCTCTGACTCTGCCAGGTACATCTCCTGACACTGCCTTAGCCCTCTGACCTCCCAGATACACCTCTGATGCTCACGGTACACCTCTGACACTCCCAGGTACCTCTGACACTCCAGGTACACCTCTGATGCTCCAGGTGCTCCTCTGACACTCCCAGGTACACCTCAGACACTCCTAGTTACACCTCTGACACTCCCAGGTACACGTCAGACACTCCCAGGTACACCTCTGACACTCCCAGGTACACCTCTGACACTCCCATGTACACCCCTGACACTCCCAGGTACACCTCCGACACTCCCAGGTACACCTCTGACATTCCCAGGTACACCTCTGACACTCCCAGGTACACCCTTGACACTCTCAGGTACACCTCAGACACTCCCAGGTACACCTCTGACACTCCCAGGTACACCTCAGACACTCCCAGGTACACACCTCTGACACTCCCAGGTACACCTCTGACACTCCCAGGTACACCCCTGACACTCCCAGGTACACCTCCGACACTCCGCACCTCAGACACTCCCTAGGTACCTGTCTGACTCCAGGTACATCTCTGACACTGCCATGTGCACCTCTGACACTCCCAGATACACACTGATGTCTCCAGGTACACCCCTGACACTCCCAGGTACCTCTGATAATCCAGGTACACCCTTGACCTCCCAGGTTACGCCTCTGACACTCCCAGGTACACTTGACACTCACAGGTACATCCCTGACACTCCAGGTACCTCCTGACAATCCCAGGTACACCCTGACACTCCCAGGTTACCTCAGACCTCCCAGTACACCTCTGACCTCCTAGGTACCTTCTGACAGTGGTAGTACCTCTGTCCCAGGTACACCTCAGACACTCCTAGGTACATTTCTGACATCCAGGTACCTCAGACACTCCCAGGTACGCCACTGACACTCCCAGGTACACCTGACACTCCAGGTACACCTCTGACACTCCCAGGTACACCGTGACTCCAGGTGCCACCCCTGACCCTCCCAGGTACACCTGTGACACTCCGGGTACACCTCTGACACTCCCAGGTACACCACTGACACTGGCAGGTACACCTGGCACTCCCAGGTATCACCTCTGACACACCCAGGTACACCTCATACTCCCCAGGCACCTCTGACACTCCCAGGTACACCGCTGATACTCCCAGGTACACCTGACACTCCCTAGGTACACCTCTGACACTCCCAGGTACACCTCTGTCATTCCCAGGTACACCTCTGACACTCCCAGGTACACCACTGAGCACTCCTAGGTGACTCAGACACTCCCAGGTACACCTATGACACTCCCAGGTACACCACTGACACTCCCAGGTACACCTCTGACTCCCAGGTACACCTCTGACACTCCCAGGTACCTCTGATGCTCCCAGGTACTCCTCTAACACTCCCAGGTACACCTCAGACACTCCCTAGTTACACCTCTGACACTCCCAGGTACACGTCAGACACTCCCAGGGTACCTCTGACCTCCCAGGTACACCTCTGACCTCCCATGTACACCCCTGACCTCCCAGGTACCTCCGACCTCCCAGGTACCTCTGACACTCCCAGGTACACCTCTGACACTCCCAGGTACACCCCTGACACTCTCAGGTAGACCTCAGACACTCCCAGGTACCTCTGACCTCCCAGGTACACCTCAGACACTCCAGGTACACCTCTGACACTCCCAGGTACACCTCTGACACTCCCAGGTACACCCTGACACTCCCAGGTACACCTCCGACACTCCAGGTACACCTCAGACACTCCTAGGTACAGCTCTGGCTCTGCCAGGTACATCTCTGACACCTGCCATGTACACCTCTGACACTCCCAGATACACCTCCGATGCTCACAGGTACACCCCTGACACTCCCAGGTACACTCCTGATAATCCCAGGTACACCCTTGACCTCCCAGGTTACGCCTCTGACACTCCCAGGTACACCTTTGACACTCACAGGTACATCCCTGACACTCCCAGGTACACTCCTACAATCCCAGGTACACCCCTGACACTCCCAGGTTACACCTCAGACCTCCCAGGTACACCTCTGACACTCCTAGGTACTTCTGACAGTGGTAGGTACACCTCTGACACTCCAGGTACACCTCAGACACTCCCTAGGTACATTTCTGACACATCCAGGTACCTCAGACACTCCCAGGTACGCCACTGACACTCCCGGTACCCTGGCCTCCCTAGGTGCACCTCTGACACTCCCAGGTACACCTGTGACACTCCCAGGTACACCTCTGTCATTCCCAGGTACCTCTGACACTCCCAGGTACACCACTGACTTCTGGGTGCACCTCAGACACTCCCAGGTACACCAATGACACTCCCAGGTACACCACCGAACCTCCCAGGTACACCTCAGACACTCCTAGGTATTTCTGACACTCCCAGGTACACCTCTAACACTCCCAGGTACACCTCTGACACTTCGAGGAACAACTCTGACACTTCAAGGTGCACCTCCAGCTCCCAGGTACTCCTCTGATGCTCCCAGCTACACCTCTGACACTCCAGGTACCTCTGACACTCCCAGGTACACTCCGACACTCCTAGGTACACTTCTGACAGTGGTAGTACACCCTCTGACACTCCCAGGTACACCTCAGACACCCCAGGCACATTTCTGACACATCCAGGTACACCCCAGACACTCCCAGGCACGCCACTGACACCCCAGGCACACCCCTGACACCCCAGGTACACCTCCTGACACCCCAGGCACACCACTGACACTCCCAGGTACACCTCAGACACTCCTAGGTACATTTCGACACTCCCAGGCACACCTCAGACACTCCCAGGTACACCTCTGACACTTCGAGGAACAACTCTGACACTTCAAGGTACACCCTAAAGCTCCCAGGTACTCCTCTGACGCTCCCAGCTACACCCTGACACTCCCCAGTACACCTCTGACACTCCCAGGTACACATCCGACACTCGCACACCTGACACTCAGGTACATTTCTGACACTCCCAGGTACACCTCAGACACTCCCAGGTACACCAATGACACTACCAGGTACACCTCTGACACTCTGAGGTACTCCTCTTAAAGCTCCCAGGTACTCCTCTGACGCTCCCAGCCACACCCTCTGACACTCCAGGTCACACCTCTGACACTCCCAGGTACACATCCGACACTCCCAGGTCACACCTCCGACATCCCAGGTACTCCACTGACATTCCCTGGTACACCCTGACACTCCCAGGTACACCTCTGACACTACCAGGTACAACTCCAGACACTCCCAGGCACACCACAGACACTCCCAACACCCATACACTTCCTGGTACACCCCGACACTCCCCAGGTACACCTCTGACACTCCCAGGTACACCCTGATGCTCCCAGGTACCTCTGACACTCCCAGGTTCACCTCTGACACTCCTAGGTACACCTGAGACACTCCCAGGCACACCTTGACACTCCCAGGTACACCCCTGACACTCCCAGGCACCACTGACACTCCCAGGTACACCTCAGACACTCCCAGGTACACCTCTGACACTTCGAGGTACACCTCTGACACTCCCAGTTACACCTCCGACACTCCCAGTTACACCCCTGACACTCCCAGGTACACCTCTGACATTCCCAGGTACACCTCTGACACTACCAGGTACAGCTCTGACACTGGCAGGTACACCTCTGACACTCCCAAGTACACCTCTGACACACCCAGGTACACCTCCGATACTCCCAGGTACATCTCTGACACTCCCAGTTACCACACCCCAGGCACACCACTGACACTCCCAGGTACACCCCTGACATTCCCAGGTACACCACTGACACCCCAGGCACACCTCAGACACTCCCAGGCACACCTCTGACACTTCTGAGGCACACCTCTGACACTTCCAGGTACACCCTCTGACACTCCCAGGTACACCAAGACACTACCAGGTACACCTCTGACACCTGAGGTAGTCCCTCTGAAGCCCCAGGTACTCCTCTGACGCCCCAGGCAACCTCTGACACTCCCAGGCACACCTCTGACACTCCCAGGTACCCCTCTGACTCTCCCAGGTACACTGCTGACACTCCCAGGTACACACGCTGACACAGCCAGGTACACCTCGACACCTGACAGGTACACCAGACACTCCCAGGTACACTCTGTCACCCCAGGTACAACCTGACACTCCCAGGTACACCCTCAGACACTCCCAGGTACACCTCAGACACTCCCCAGGTACCCCCAGACACCCCAGGCACATCTCTGACACTCCCAGGTACATCCTCTGACACTCCCTAGTGCACCTCAGACACTCCCCAGGCACACCAATGACACTCCCAGGTACACAACTGACACCCCAGGCACACCTCTGACACTCCCAGGCAACCCCTGACACTCCCCAGGCACACCCTGATGCTCCCAGGTACCCTCTGACACCAGGTACACCTCAGACACACTCCCAGGCACACCTCTGACACTTCCATTTCACACGTCAGACACTCCCAGGCACATCTTGACACCCCAGGCACACCTTCACACCCCAGGTCTCTGACACCCCAGGCACACCCTGACACTCTTTGGCACCCCAGACAGTCCCAGGCACACCTCTGACACTCCGGTGCACACCTCAGACACCCCAGGTACACCCTCTGCTGATATCCCCAGGTACACCTCTGACACTCCCAGGCACACCCCTGACACTCCCCAGGCACACCTCCGACACTCCCAGGTACACCCTGACACTCCCAGGTACAGCTCTGACTCTGCCAGGTACATCTCTGACACTGCCAGGCACACCTCTGACACTCCCAGACACCGCCGACACCACAGGTACACCCCCTGACACTCCCAGGTACACTCCTGACAATCCTAAGCACACCCCTCACACTCCCAGGTTACACCTCTGACACTCCCAGGCACCTGACACTCACAGGTACACTTCCCTGATCACTCCAGGTGCCTCCTGACAATCCCGTCATCCCTGACTCCAGGTTACACCCCTCAGACACTCCCAGGCACACCTCTGACACTCCCAGGTACACCTCTGACACTTGGTGACACCTCAGACACTCCCAGGCACATTTCTGACACCCCAGGTACACTCAGACACTCCCAGGTACACCCCTGACATCCCAGCCTGACACCCCAGGTACACCCTCAGACACTCCCAGGTACACCTCTGACACTGCCAGGTGCATCTCTGACACTGCCAGCACACCTCTGACACTCACAGACACCTGACACTCACAGGTACCCCTGACACTAAGGTACACCCTGACAATCCCAGGCACACCTGACACTCCCAGGTACACCTCCTGACACTCCCTAGGCACACCAGACATTCCCAGGTACACCTCTGACACTTCTCTGAGGCACACCTCTGACACTTCGCAGGCACACCTCTGGCACCCCAGGTACACCAATGACACTGCCAGGTACACCTCTGACACCCGAGGTAGTCCTCTGAAGCCCTACTTGACGCCCCAGCACACCTCTGACACTCCCAAGCACACCTCTGACACTCCCAGGTACCCCCTGACCCCAGGCACACCGCTGACACTCCCAGGTACACCGCTGACACAGCCAGGCACACCTCAGACACTGACAGGTACACCTCAGACACTCCAGGCACACGTCTGTCACCTAGGTACAACTCTGACATTCCCAGGTACACTTCTGATAATTCCATGTACACCACTGAGACTTGTGCACACCCTGGCAATTCTGTACACCTCTGACACTGGTGTACAGCAATACGTAACTGAACGTGAAGCACAATGA
>NW_024749645.1:0-15356 GCF_018991925.1 Homarus americanus | reverse complement strand
TAGACATTGTTTAGACATAAGCCAGTTGACTGCTGAGGTGAACATTAAACTAGTATGATAAAAATAGCAACCAATGATTTGAAGATTAATTAATGCAAATGTGAAATACCTAAGAGAATAGCAAATAAATGAAATACACCAACGCGATAAATAAATAAGAATGAATGAAAAATTATTGAACAATAAAATGAAAATAAGAAAACGAATAAACAGTAAAATGAAAATAAGTAAGAATAAAAAAAAGAATAACAATTACTACAATAAAACTAAATAAAACAAAATAAACAGAAAAGAATAAGAAACACAATAAATAAATAACACAGCAACACAAACAACATCATTTACTGTGTTACTTCACATCAACGTGTCCAACATTTGTCTTGACTCCATTTTCGTGAATATAACACACATCCCGGTAAAAAAACAAAAAACACCAACGACAACAATAAATAAATAAACATTAAAAATAAATTCAATATATTTTGCCTAAGATTTTTTTTACTACGAAGTCAGGGCAAAAAGTTTGTATACGAATCTTCCTCAACATAATGCGGGGAAGCAGTTCTTTCACCACAGTTATACTCGTAGGTTATACTGTAGAGATCCCCGTGTTCAGAATACAGAGCCACTTATTGACGGTACAGTTACAGCCATTTATTGACGGTACAGTTACAGCCACTTATTGACGGTGCAGTTACAGCCACTTATTGACGGTACAGTTACAGTCCAAACTTCTTGTACACTTGGGGGCGGTTGACAACATGTGAACGCTGCTTGCATTATAAATTGTCAGAATAAAAACTAAAAAAAAAATCCGATACTAAGAAAAAACTGAGTAAATTAATGTTAAAATATCAATCTACCTTACCTACATCACCTCCTTAAGTAGATGGTATATTATCCAGCATGTCCAGGGAATACCCGAGGAACCGACTCTATTCAGAGATAGTGAAGAAAACAAATTAAGTGAGATAGTAGTGACTAGTAACGATGTTAGTAAGCAAATAGACAAACTAAAGCCTAATAAGTCACCTGGTCCTGATGAGATATTTGCCAGAGTATTAAAGGAATGTAAGGAAGAGCTTAGTATGCCCTTAGCAAAGTTGTTTAACATGTCCTTAAAAACAGGTGCAGTACCAGAATCCTGGAGGATAGCGAATGTAATACCGATTTTCAAGAAGGGGATAGATCACTATCCTCTAACTACCGCCCAATCAGTCTAACATCAATAGTAGGCAAATTACTGGAAGCAATCATTTCAAACTCTATTCGAAATCACCTGGAGAAGCACAGATTGATCAATGATTCCCAGCATGGCTTCACAAGCGGACGTTCTTTCCTAACTAATCTATTAACATTCTTTTCATCAGTTTTCGAATCGGTGGACGAGGGGCACAATTATGATGTGGTTTATCTCGACTTTAGCAATGCCTTCGACAGAGTCCCCCACGAAAGACTAATTAGAAAGGTAGAAGCTCATGGCATCAAAGGTGACATCCTTAAATGGATTAGGGCGTGGTTACAGGACAGGAAACAGCGAGTGAGCATTAACGGCACTAAGTCCCATTGGAGCAACGTCACAAGTGGAGTTCCCCAAGGCTCAGTACTTGGACCACTATTATTTATTATATACATAAACGACATAGATATCGGCATTGACAGCAACATAAGTAAATTTGATGATGACACTAAAATAGGACGTGTTATCAAATCTGACGAGGACTCGGCAAAACTACAGGAAGATCTAAACAAATTTTTCGAATGGTCTGAAAAATGGCAGATGAAATTCAACGTCTACAAATGTAAAGTACTCAGTATAGGAGATGTAAACAGGAAACCAGATACCAGATGAACAACGATGCCATAGAGAAATCCGACTGCGAGAGAGATTTAGGAGTAATGATAAGTAGGAACCTTAAGCCAAGTAAACAATGTGTTTTTGCTCGTAACAAGGCTAATAAAGTACTTGGGTTCATACAAAGGAGTGTTAGTTACAAGACTAGCGAGGCCATCCTAAAACTGTATCTTGCTCATGTGAGACCACACCTGGATGACGCAGTTCACTTCTGGTCACCGTATTACAGAATGGATATAGAATCCTTGGAAAGAATTCAGAGGAGAATGACAAGACTAATCCCGGGCATTAGGAACCTTGAGTATAGAGACAGGTTAAAGCTTCTTAATTTGCACTCCCTTGAGAGACGTAGAGCGAGGGGCGACCTGATAGAGGTGTATAAGTGGAAGGCAGGGCTAAACAAAGGTGACATTACAAAGGTACTCAAACTATCCAACCAGGAGCGAACTCGTAACAATGGTTTTAAATTAGACAAATTTAGATTTAGGCGTGAAATAGGTAAACACTGGTTTGGAAACAGAGTAGTGGATGAATGAAACAAGTTACCAAATATCATCATTAACTCGAATACGCTGAATTGCTTCAAACATAGGTTGGATGCTCATATGAGCAATAGGGGTGGGGTGTAAACGGGACTGCCCAGTATGGGCCAATAGGCCCGCTGCAGTTTCCTCCATTCTTATGTTCTTATGTTCTTATGTATTGTCTAAAATAATACAGTATAATTGGTTATTTTACTTCAATTATGACCTTGTGTGATAATAGGACATAGTACCATAATAAACCTTTTCTCGAACTGTTAAATAACTCAACAAAAATAATAATAATCCATTCTAAACAACGGATTATCAGACGTAGATGTCATAATTCAGCTCATCATAATTATCCATACACTCTCTTGTATAAATTCCACCGTCAAAATTTGTATTGTCGGAAGAAGTTTTACTGTCTGAATGTCTGTCTAATTCTACAAAAACTCTCCGTTAGTATCCGTCTATTTCCTCTGTTACCTCATCACTTAAGAGTATTACAAAATATTACCACTGACTGTAACACATGATGTGCATTGTGCATACTCATATTTATAATCCTGTGTATTTTGTAACTGAAACAAAATACAGGTACAGGAATATTTAGTTACTCTTGCGGTATACAAAATCATACATCTATCTATCTATCTATCTACTGTATCTATCTATCTATCTATCTATCTACTGTATTTATCTATTTATATCAATTTTATTAACTCACCTGTACCATTAATCATCAGTATATTTATCTGAATCTTCTTCCCATTTTGATTTATTCCTCTTAACAATGTATGTATCTACACTCACAAACAAACCTACTATCCACGCCCTACACCCACAAACAAACCAACTATCCACGCCCTACACCCACAAACAAACCTACTATCCACGCCCTACACCCACAAACAAACCTACTATCCACGCCCTACACCCACAAACAAACCAACTATCCACGCCCTACACCCACAAACAAACCTGCTATCCTCCTACAAACAAACCTACTATCCACGCCCCACACCCACAAACAAACCCATTTATCCACTCCCTACACCCACAAACATACCTACTATGCACTCCCTACACCCACAAACAAACCTACTATCCACGCTCTACACCCGCAAACAAACCTACTATCCACGCCCCACACCCACAAACAAACCTACTATCCACGCCCCACACCCACAAACATACCTACTATGCACTCCCTACACCCACAAACAAACCTACTATCCACTCCCTACACCCACAAACAAACCTACTATCCACGCCCCACAATCTAAACAAACCTAGCTTATCCACGCCCCACACCCACAAACAAACCTACTATCCACGCCCTACGCCCACAAACAAACTTACTATCCACGCCCTACACCCACAAACAAACCTACTATCCGTGCCCTACACCCACAAACAAACCTACTATCCACGCCCTACACCCACAAACAAACCTACTATCCACGCCCTACACCCACAAACAAACCTACTATCCACGCCCTACACCCACAAACACACCTACTATCCACGCCCTACACCCACAAACAAACCTACTATCCACGCCCTACACCCACAAACAAACCTACTATCCACGCCCCACACCCACAAACAAACCTACTATCCACGCCCCACACCCACAAACAAACCTACTATCCACGCTCCACACCCACAAACAAACCTACTATCCACGCCCCACACCCACAAACAAACCTACTATCCACGCCCCACACCCACAAACAAACCTACTATCCACGTCCCACACCCACAAACAAACCTACTATCCACGCCCCACACCCACAAACAAACCTACTATCCACGCCCTACACCCACATACAAACCTACTATCCATGCCCTACACCCACAAACAAACCTACTATCCACGCCCTACACCCACAAACAAACCTACTATCCACGCCCTACACCCACAAACAAACCTACTATCCACGTTCTACACCCATAAACAAACCTACTATCCACGCCTCTCAATAACCAATAAAACAAACTTAATATCCACGCCCCACACCACAAACAAATCTACTATCCACGCCCCACACCCACACACAAACCTACCATCCACGCCCTACACCCACAAACAAAACCTACTATCCACGCCCTCCCCACACCCATAAACAAACCTGCCAATCCACGCCCTACACCCACAAAGAAACCTCTACTATCCACTCCCCTACACCAACAAACAAACCTACTATCCACGCCCTACACCCACAAACAAACCTACTATCCACGCCCTACACCCACAAACAAACCTACTATCCATGCCCCACACCCACAAACAAACCTACTATCCACGCCCTACACCCACAAACAAACCTACTATTCACGCCCTACACCCACAAACAAACCTACTATCCACGCCCTACACCCACAAACAAACCTACTATCCACGCCCCACACCCACAAACAAACCTACTATCCACGCCCCACACCCACAAACAAACCTACTATCCATGCACTACACCCACAAACAAACCCACTATCTACGCCCCACACCCACAAACAAACCTTCCACTATCCACGCCCTACACCCACAAACAAACCCAATATCCATGCCCCACACCCACAAACAAACCCACTATCCATCACGCCCCACACACACAAACATACCTACTATCCACTCCCAAACACCCACAAACAAACCTACTATCCACGCTCTACACCCACAAACATACCTACTATCCACGCTCTACACCCACAAACACACCTACTATCCACGCCCCACACCCACAAACAAACCTACTATCCACGCCCCACACCCACAAACAAACCTACTATCCACGCCCTACAACCACAAACAAACCTACTATCCACGCCCTACACCCACAAACAAACCTACTATCCATGCCCCACACCCACAAACAAACTTTCATAACCACTTCTACACCCACAAACAAACCTACTATCCACGCCCCACCCAAACAAACCTACTATCCACGCCCTACACCCACAAACAAAACTCCACTATCCACGCCCCACACCCATAAAACAAACCTACAATCCACGCCCTACACCCACAAAGAAACCCACTATCCACCCCCTACACCAACAAACAAACCTACTATCCACGCCCCACACCCATAAACAAAACCTTACTATCCACGCCCTAATACACCCACAAACAAACCTACTATCCACGCCCTACACCCACAAACAAACCTACTATCCACGCCCCACACCCACAAACAAACCTACTATCCATTCCCTACACCCTCAAACATACCTACTATCCACTCCCTACACCCACAAACAAACCTACTATCCACGCTCTACACCCACAAACAAACCTACTATCCACGCCCTACACCCATAAACAAACCTACTATCCACGCCCTACACCCACAAACAAACCTACTATCCACACCCTACACCCACAAACAAACCTACTATCCACGCCCTACACCCACAAACAAACCTACTATCCACGCCCCACACCCACAAACAAACCTACTATCCACGCCCTACACCCACAAACAAACCTACTATCCATGCCCTACACCCACAAACAAACCTACTATCTACGCCCTACACCCACAAACAAACCTACTATCCACGCCCTACACCCATCAAACAAACCTACTATCCACGTTCTACACCCACAAACACACACTACCCACCACCTACACCCACAATAGAGTAAAGGAGGAATACAGAGTGTACTTACTCAGGGTAGCCATACCACTCTGGGTGGTTGACCCTTAGTGCAGCAGGAAAGAGAAAAATTATAAGTGGGTCATTCTATTCCTCGTGTGATGGATGGAAGGATGGATGGATGGATGGATGGATGGATGGATGGGAGACTGAATGGGAGGATAGATGGGTAGATGGGTGACTGAATGGGATGAGAGATGGGTAGGTGGGTGAATCGGTGGATGGATAAACAGCTAACTGGATGAATGGACATATGGACTTGGATGGCATATTTGGATGTAAAACCCTACGATATGAAGAACATTTTGGACGTATAAACCCATGACAATTAACACCATTTTGGACTTACATCACAGGAAACAGGTAAAACATTTCTGTGATCGTCCTTCAATAATTCCATACGCCAACCTTACCTGCATTTATCTCAATTACAGTATAAAATTTTAGTGTTAATTTCAGCATCGGAATCAATCAATCAATCTCTCTCTCTCAAGATGGAAAATTTCATGACGTAAAATCCGATGAAAACTCGACCCTGTTTATACGTGTTGCTTCGAGGTTTTGTTTTCACGTTAACCTCATGTTTCGTTTCGATAAATGACACATATCACAGGAGGTGAACTACAAACTGAACTTTGACCTGACACCAACGACCGACCGACGGAAGATGGGGCTTCGGGTTTAGTCGTATCCCATTTGAGAGTTTTATGAATGTGAAGCCCCGAATTAGTCAACAAACCCTACAGCTCAATTTGGATTCGAACTTGTGCATCTTGTTCTTGAATCAGAACCTTATCTCACACATATATAGGGGTTAGGTTAGGTTGGGTTGGGTTAGGTTGGGTTAGGTTGGGTTGGGTTAGGTTAGATTGGGTTAGGTTAGGTGAGCCGTGTCCATCACAACCAGACAATTATCCCCGTCCACCAGATCTTCCCTTTAACAAATCAGGCCGCACCTCGATTATGCGGTTCAGTTCTGGTGCCCCTATTATAGAATGGATATAAATTCACTAGAGTCGGTGCAGCGAAGAATGACAAAAATGATTCCGGGACTTAGAAACCTTCCATATCAGGATAGGTTACAGAAACTTAACTTGCATTCCCTAGAAAGACGAAGAGTGCGGGGAGATATGATAGAAGTATTTAAGTGGGTGAAAGGAATCAATAAAGGGGATATAGATAAAGTTCTTATAATATCCGAGCAGGATAGGACTCGGAGCAACGGATTCAAGTTGGATAAGTTTAGGTTTAGGAGGGAGATAGGAAGAAACTGGTTCACAAATAGGGTGGTGGACGAGTGGAACAAGCTTAGCAACTTTGTAGTAAGTGCGGGAACTCTGGAAAGTTTCAAAAGGAGGCTAGATAGATTCATGGATGATAGAGAGTGGTAGTAACTCTCGACAGGAGCTGTCATGCACAGGCCAACCGGCCTATTGCAGACTCCTTATTTTCTTATGTTCTTATGTTCTTAAATCCTCAACATAAAAGACAAATTCACCTCCATGTGTTAAAATCTTACTACACTACATTACCGTCACCACTATACCAAACCTGTGTAATATTAACACACTAATACACTATTAAGACATCACCAAATCCATCAATAAACAGTACATCTTCCTTTACACTTGATTAGAAAGAAAAACAGGAAAATATGCCCAGAATCTCAATTTCATTCACTAACATTACGAAAAATTACAAGAGTTAAGAGTCAAAGCAAGATATGTGCTGTACGCAATGTTGATGTTATTTTGTTCGCCATCATTGTGTCCTAAAGTTAATCTGTTTTGTGAAGTATATCCTCGGACTTGGGAACAAATCATCATGTGTACCTTTGAGTATTAAGGTCTTGATCCATTTCCTTGATGTCTACCGTTTGGAACAGGTAACACCACCACAATTGTTTTAACCAAGACGAAAACGGACGAAAAAAAAAAGCTTCTACAAATATCAAGTATTAATTTTCTCTCTTTACAGGATCTAATACTCTTGGAAATGTGTTTAAATTAATCTGATTTGTTTTCATTTATTGTCGATCCTTCATAAGAGGACTCGTGGATCCCCGAGCCTAGCCGGCCATTTTGTTTACATTTTTCGGTCGCTCTAAAATACCATTAAAACAATATTGAGTATAAACGTTTGGCTCAACTGATGATCTCAAACATGTCCCAACATTTTTTTGCCTCAACTCCACATTCTGTAACTCATTTAGGTAGATGTCCCTCACTACACATACACTGGACTATGTGTAATGTTGCAGCTAATGTGTTATCAAGATATTGCACATTATAAGTTCATGTGTGGTCATTATTATATCAAACGGAGGAATTTTAAAGAGCTATTACACCACCTGTATCATTAGTTGTCGCCAGGTGAAGGAATGTTTAGGTAGATTATATTTTATTTACTGTAATTAAAGTTTCAATACCTAAGACGTTCCACAATAAGAGTCTTTCAACCTCAGGTAAGGTCTTAAGACTTTCTACTCTAGGTCTTACACCCTGGAGTAGCTGTATCGTCCACTTAGGTAATTTACTCCACAAGGAACTACAAGTTACACCTTGATGTAATACTTCATTTACTGCCAAACTTTATAGGGAAATATTTTTTCACAAAGAATTTCAAGTTACAATTTCACATAATAAGTCACATTACAAACGTTCCTTCGGCTTACAGTTAAACTTTGCAATGTCAAGATATTTTTCTTCACTGCAGAGGAAAGTATCCGTCATCATCATAATCACCACACACACACACACACACACACACACACACACACGCGCGCGCGCGCGCGCAAAGACAAAACTCCTGTATCCAGATTCTCAAAAGTTTATAAATTAAATTCTTCCCTAAAATTAAACAGACAATACATCTATTAATCATAGAGTATGTGAACAATATCGACGCCATATTGGTTACCATCTTTGAGTCATATAATTAGTTAGCTACATAGTGTTAATTATTTAGTTAAATAGGAAAAATAATCTACTAGCGTGTGTTGTGACCAAAATAAATCAACATTGTATTTACTTTCTCCTCCAGGGGGCACTAAGTCTAGAAAAATGACACAATTGACATCTACATAAAGTGACTGACCAAGGGTAGATATTGGCTACCTTTTGTGTTACTTTGAGGTCGTAAGAACACACAGAGCTGCTCTTAAGGATGTTTACCACAATACACCTCAACCAGTTTCTCATTCACAAAAGTCAAACAATAAATCTAGTTCAAAAGATACACTGATGATGGTGATGATGGATGATATTATATCATCCTATCATCACTACATATAACACCATCCAACATCACTACATATAACACCACCCTTCATCACTACATATAACATCATCCATCATCACTACATATAACTCTATCCATCATCAATACATATAACACTATCCAGCATCACTACATATAACACCAACCATCATCACTACATATATCATCATGCATCATCACTATATATAACACCATCCATCATCACTACATATATTACCCTCCAATCATCACTACATATAACACCATCCATCATTACTACATATAACGCCATCCTTCATCACTACATATAACACCATCCATCATCACTACATATTATAACACCATCCATCATCTCTACAAACACCAGTCCTTAACACTATAGTGATAAACAGAGCTTCATTTTGTTGTCAATTTCTTTAAATTCCAACCTTATTAAACCGTAATTCTTTCTGTATGGTCAAATTTTGATTTGACCTCAGTGAGAGAGCTGTTAGTGTCAGTACATCACAATGGTGTTCCGACGCACTGTATCGAAGGTGTCTGAGGTGGAGGTGAAGGCTTGCAAGGATTTCGTTGTAGACTTCGACACCAGCTTTGTGGTGGTTGCAACAAACATCTACCCTGGTGTGGCCCCTAAGCAGATTCGACCATTGTTTGAGGAATGTGGACAGATCGACCTATTTGTGATGCCCACAAAAGACAACAAAAATGAACACTATGGCTTCGCATACATCCGATACTTTGACGAAGCCTCCTGTGATAAGGCTGTTGGACGATTGGATGGTGACAGCATTGGCCGCAGCCGAAAATCAACTAACAAGCTGGAAGTTAACTACTACAGTGCCCATGGTACCTTGAACAACCTTGACCGCCAAGCTGCTGAGTTCATTGTTCTATCCAATGTTGCCGACCAACAACCCGCCTCTATCCTTAAGAAGACCAACGTACGCACTACCGTTGCCAAGTCAGTTACCTTCAATTATGTCAATTTGGGCGACATCAGGGAGCGCGAAACTTCCACAGCTACTTACACTCTGTCTGTACCTCCCAACCAATGAATCTAACTCAACTGCTGCCACCGAATAAGAAAATGTCACCAATAGTTGTACCTCTGGGAACCTGGAGGGAGGCACCAACCCTGATGAAGGCTCAGTAATATCTACCATGTTATTTAAACACTTATAACACATATAACATCATCCATCATCACTACATATAACACCATCCATCATCACTACATATAACACCATCTATCATCACTACATATAACATCATCCATCATCACTACAGATCGGTAGAGTAGTTTTCGAGATTCTCGTGCGGACACACAAGCAAACACACACACACACACACAAACAGACATACTTCTTTGTTTTATAGCGATAGAAGATAGATCATCACTACATATAACACCACCCATCATCACTACATATAACATCATCCATCATCACTACATATAACATCATCCATCATCACTACATATAACACCATCCATCATCACTACATATAACATCATCCATCATCACTACATATAACACCATCCATCATCACTACATATAACATCATCCATCATCACTACATATAACATCATGCATCATCACTACATATAACACCATCCATCAACACTACATATAAAACCAACCTATCATCACTACATATAATATCATCCATCATCACTACATATAACACCATCCAACATCACTACATATAACACCACCCATCATCACTACATATTACATCATCCATCACTACATATAACTCTATCCATCTTCACTACATATAACACCATCCATCATCACTACATATAACACCATCTATCATCACTACATATAACATCATCCATCATCACTACAGATCGGTAGAGTAGTTTTCGAGATTCTCGTGCGGACACACAAGCAAACACACACACACACACACAAACAGACATACTTCTTTGTTTTATATCGATAGAAGATAGATCATCACTACATATAACACCGCCCATCATCACTACATATAACATCATCCATCATCACTACATATAACACCACCCATCATTACTACATATAACATCATCCATCATCACTACATATAACATCATCCATCATCACTACATATAACACCATCCATCATCACTACATATAACATCATCCATCATCACTACATAAAACACCATCCATCATCACTACATATAACATCATCCATCATCACTACATATAACACCATCCATCATCACTACATATAACACCATCCATCATCACTACAGATCGGTATAGTAGTTTCCGAGATTCTCGTGCGGACACACAAACACACACACAAACAAAAATACATACTTCTTTGTTTATATATATAGATACAAGAAACAAAAATCTTTAATTATTTATTAATTGTAAGTTTTAAGGTTTTCCTGGAACCATTGGCAGGAAATAAGGACACTTGAACCTTGAAAACTTACTGTCGTCATAATTATTTATAATAAACCTGTCGATGTTTATTTCCGGGTTAAAGTAAAAGCAAGGTTTTGTCTGGACTATTATCATATAGACAGTTGCTGGTTGACGATACTGAAGGCCTATACAGATGTGTGGTGCTTGTGCTTGGTGATGCTTCGTTTATGAGAGATAATCCCAGGAGTGAACTTTGTTCTGAAAGGACAAACAAAAAAAGTCATTAGTTATCGTTGTCTCGGAAGTGCTTATATGTCGGTCACTCTTGTGTTGTCGATGTGTCCACCCCACAGAGTTATTGCGTGAAGTGACACATTAGACTTCAATTAAAGATCCTCTCCTCTCCATATGGAAGCTGTTCACACCTCTTGACAGTATTTGGTCGGACATTTAGTTATAAAGGTCGTTTTTTGTCTAGTTCATCTTCCTATGAAAATTAACAATTCATATCACGTTTTAGAGTTGTATGTTCTTCAAGCCAATTAACACAGTACAGGTAACACCAGAGTCAGGCAGGTACAGTGTTAAGCGTCGTGGTCTACTGCTGTCTTACTGAGTAACGATGATGAAGTAAAGTGGGAAATGACTTTGCCATGAGAGAGGAGAGGAAAGAGAGAAGGAAAGAATAGAAACGGGAAGTAAAGTAGTAGGGAGTAATAGCAGGTGGGCTGTCCACCTAGCTGAGTCGAGGTGATTGGTTGGGGGTGGTGGCCATACACAGCACGCTCCTGCTCGCTCAAGGGAGGCTGGGGTGGGGGGAGCTAAGCTAGTTAGGCATTCAGTACTGTATTGTGTGTTAATTTATGTAAGTTAAATGGTGGTGTTATTTTTTCATGTATTGTATAAAGTGAGTCTCTTTTTTATATAATAACTCACCTGAAGTGTCGCCCCAGGAAAAGGTAACAGAGACCTTAATGACACAGGTAGATTGTCACTCCCCTCGCCGCCCAGCGTATCCCACCTGAAGATTAACCATCCCGGCGATACCTGGGGGGGGAGGGGGGGGGCTTAAGTATAATATATACTCTTATATAATAATGTTGATGCTATAATACACTGGCAGTCATAGTACAGTACATGTGTTGCCTTTATTGAGTCGAGTTTTGTATTTTTAGAAAAAGAGAGAGAAATCTGAGCAACATAATATGGAGAGAGAGAGAGAGAGAGAGAGAGAGAGAGAGAGAGAGAGAGAGAGAGAGAGAGAGAGAGTGTGTGTATTACATTGCCACACCTGATTCCTTCCTGGTGTATATTTTTACCACCTCTGTTACAACTGTGTCTCTTGCCGATCTATTTTGCACTGTCGCTTCCTGCCTTTCATCTTCCACCTTTCATCTTCTCCTTCATCTTCTTCTCCCCATCGTCTTTCTCCTCCATCTTACCCCTTCATCTTCCCTCCCTTCTTCCTCCCTTCCATCTCCCCCATTCGTTTCTTCCCCCTTCATCTTCCTTTCCCCTTTATTTTACCCCTCCATCTTCCCTCCTTTTACCTTCCTCCTTCGGTCTTCTCCTTTCTTTTCCACCAATCTCCTTACCTTCCACTGCTGTCTTAGTCCATTACTGTTTTAAGAAATGTAGTTTTTTCAAGGATTTCGATATTTCATTCACTTACAATTCTTTTTTGTTTTAATTTCATTTTCTCACTCCTGATTCAAGTGATTCAAGAGATGCAGATAATTTGAAATATCCAGCCCTTATAATGTCTTTAGTGCCTCTTAAACTTGGGTAAATATTATTCCATTAAGTTTATAAACAAATACACGACTCAGACACGTTGGTATTATAATCACAAAGCAAAGATATCGAGAAGTTGTGACGCTTCATCTGTACAACCAGTTGAGAATAAACTTTCCT
The DNA here is from genome assembly GCF_018991925.1 of Homarus americanus. Lineage (NCBI taxonomy): Eukaryota > Metazoa > Arthropoda > Malacostraca > Decapoda > Nephropidae > Homarus > Homarus americanus. Next base: position 1,773 of record NW_024749645.1, on the reverse strand, counting down.
TCTCTAAAAGTTACAAGAAATGAGGGAGAGTTTCTCGCCAGGGGGCGCAGCGCCGTGAGAGAAGAATTAAATAAGCCTGATTAGCTAAGAAGACGACCAGGGGTAAGAAATGGTCCGTCTTGAGGATGTGGTTCAGGAGGTGAGGTGAAGATATAAACCTCGAAGACGTCATAAAACACAGAGATGACACTATTTCTAACCTTCCCAAGTCTCTGGTGGGTGGCAGGTGATCACCAACATGAAATACACCAACATGAAATACACCAACATGAAATGCGTCAAAATGAAATAGAAGATGCCAAGTGAGGTTGATTATGACTCAGACAGTAACCATAGCAGGACCTAAAAACAGCCAAGACTGTTCTAAAATGAGAACTTAAATTATAATTTCTGCCCAAGAGTGCGAGTGAGTGAACTTTAATTTCCATTATAGTACAGAATAAAACTTTAATGAGTTTATCTTCAACGTGATCTTAAATTTTAGTGGGTGAATTTTTTCATTGGATAATTAAGTCTTTGAGAATAACATTTTAAGGCGGCCATTTAGTGTCATCATGCTGTAAGATGTAGATACGCTCCAAAAAGTATGTTTACGATTTTGTGTTAGACGATATGACACAACAGACAAAGGATTTTGACGACCCTACCGAGACAACAGGAGTCACAGTGTTCATTTTGAAATTCATCGGTCTCCTCCATAAAGGCACTTTTGGAGTGTTTGTTTACAACCCCTAGTGGTTAATGTGATGCAGCAGTGTACAGCTCATAGTCCATAAGGTGTTTCTTAGGCCAGACCCTTGAGAGCACAGTGGGTGGTTACACTACTCACCTGCCTTACACTCTCCCTGATGCTTTTGTTAGATGTTGAAACAGGAACTGTGGATCAACCTGTACAGCTTCTCCTTTTACTTTCACACAAACAATAGATTTAACATGTTGCCTAAGTACTTTGATGAAACAATAAGCACAAATGTGTTATCGTCATGATCCGCCTTATGTGATTATATTGCCAGTTGATGTGGGCCCGACCTTGTTTTGACACACTGACTGGCCTCGTGTTAATTTATTCTCACTTAACATACTTTTTTCGTACCTGAACTCCTCGCCCGAACGCTCTTAAAGTTTGTAGAGAAGTTGAAACGGGTCTTATTGATATTCGTGTAGGCAGATTGATAGAGGTCCCAGCAATAAGAGAGTACAGCCGGGTCCTGCTGGAGACACTGAACACATTTCAGTTATTACATCTGGAAATACACGATCACTCACCAAAGAAAACGAAGACAATTTTACCAACCAATATGGTCGAGGTTCTGTAGATATGGGCCACAGCTCACGTACGGTCGCTATCTGATCTTCTCGACCAGTGTAACAAGAAAGATCTTTACAAACACTATAATATGTAGTCAACGTGCAGTGACTCAGTAATAACTTATTGCTCCTTTGATTCAAGTGTTCGACAACAAGCCGAATATGTTCCCTCTGTTCCTTTGACTATCTTGTGTGTACGATCTTGTGGACTGGGGCGTGATCACGATCAATGGTTGTCCCACTCACTCACTCACTAGGTTTCCTGCCATCTCTTACCCATGAGATTAGATTAAATCTGCCCTGTCGTATCCTCTTTACCTATCCTATCCCCCCTTGTCTCTATTAACCTTAATATATCATCACTCTCTCTCCCCTACTCTCCTTCCCTGCTTCCTCTACCACTATCTCCACCTCCTCTTTCCTTCCCCTTCCACAATTATTATATCCTCATATCTATGTCTGTCA
>NW_024749644.1:0-32354 GCF_018991925.1 Homarus americanus | reverse complement strand
ACACACACACACATACCCTGTACACACACATATATCCTGTACACACACACATATCCTGTACACACACACACCTTTCCTGTATGCACACACATATCCTGTATACACACACATACACATATCCTGTACACACACACATATCCTGTACACACACACATCCTGTACACACACATATCCTGTATGCACACACATCCTGTACACACACACACACATATACACATACCCTGTACACACACACATCCTGTATGTGCACACATATCCTGTACACACACATACCCTGTACACACACAAACATATCCTGTACACACACATTTATAAGCATGCACATAAATAGTGTTTAGTATCTTTGGAGCAAATGTCAGATGGTAACATTTGAAAGATTTATTTGTTTACTCACACAGGTAAAAGTGGCATTTGGTGATGTATGGAAGGAGACTCTGGCAGAGCTAAGTGGTGGCCAAAGGTCCCTGGTTGCTCTCTCACTCATCTTGGCTCTACTGCTCTTTAAGCCAGCCCCAATTTATATCCTGGATGAAGTAGATGCAGCCTTAGATCTCTCACACACACAGAACATTGGTAATATGTTAAGAACACACTTCAAGCACTCACAGGTAAGATAATAAAGTTTTTCTTATCAAAACGTTACAACCAGTTCAGCAGACGACCAAGGCGATGGCTGTTTGTTTGTCCTGTGTCATCATAAGACTTCTTCTCAACCACTTGAACAGTTTTCATCAAAAATATACTGTATATTCCTCTTTGGATAAATTCTTTAATACCTGTACATTATTAAGTTCATCCCAACCTTAGTTTAGTATCCATAGTGCAGGTGGAGTCAACCCTTCATAACTAACCACCAGAGTTGTAAAAGTACTGGACTTTGTTATTTAAGTAAAAATATTGTTACATTGTCAAAATGTTACTCAAATAGAAGTAAAGGTATCCAAAGATCAATGTACTCAAGCAGAAGTAAAAAAGTATCTCATTCAAAAAGTACTCAATTACTGACAGTAACAACAAAATTATTAATTGTCTCAAATATTAAAATAAATCCACTGTAAATTATGAAAAAAATAGTTAACTAAAGATAAAAATAACGGACAAAGCGTTACATATGTTTATATACCAATGTTTATATTGAGATTAATCAATAACTGATTCTTGAAATTATGGCTGTCCAATCAGGATCTTTTAGTCTAAATATAAGCCCAGCATAACCTACCAAAAGAGAATATGTTCAGCTGCTCTTCTTCCTACAATCCATCGCAGTGATAGTGAACGGGCTGAAAATATATCCATCCAACACTATGATCACTTTCTTCCTTCTCCACACAAGTATCGTTGACATGGGCTTATGGTTCCGCAGACATATTGTTGTCTGCTGGGCATTAGGTTAGGATATAGACCTATCTGGCAAGGTGGGGGGATGACCCGTACTTCTCTTCCTGTAAACTCTGTAACTGTCAACACTACTATATTGCCTTGACTGTCCCACTATCAGTACCAATATACAGCAACTCCCCGACTTACGTCCACCCGCACTTACGACCTGCTTCAGCCGTACCAAAATTTGGTCAAATTACGTATTTTCGAGTCCCAAAGTCAGTACACAAACAAAATTTTCATCTGTAATTCACTTTAAAATGGCTGGCAAGCTTAAAAGTGAGTGTTTTGTGGTGCTGACAAGAAAAAGAGACCCACATTTTTTATTTTCTATGTGTTATTTAAGCATTTCCGACTTACGACCATTTCGACTTACGACCTGGATGTTGGTCCCTAATCCTGTCGTAAGTCGGGGAGCATCTGTATTAGTGTCTGACCACATGGTCTTGTGACTAGGCTTGTTGCCCCCTGGGGTGTAATAAATTAATTATATAATAAATAATAAGCCCAACTTGACTAAACAGATGCTCACAAGCAGCAGTTGCAGGTAGTGGGGTGTTAAACTTGAGAGATAAGTCACATAATGTTGGGAAAGACCTCAGTAGCTCCATTCCATCCCCTGGGCATTTCAAGTAGCTACGTATCAAGCTCCTTCAGTTGAGGAGTTTGTGGATGATTGTTGCCTCCATAGTTATGGAGTCTGCCTAAGACTCACCATGAATTGTCCCTCTGATTGGGGTGTGGCTGTGGTGATGTCAGTCACTTTTCAATTTTAATTGATAAGTGGCTGAATTTTTCCCACCACGTAACATCTGTGGTACTTTAGTTATTTAAGCAGGATTTTAAATACATTCAGTCTCACACTCACTTATACGGTATATAGATACAGGCTTTATATCTGAGATGGAATTATGAAAAGCATTTTAGAATCGGCCTCTTTGAAATTTATTTTAGGTACAGTTATATGCAAAGAGCAACTGGCGTCTAACAGGAAGACCTGAAGGAAAGGTGGGGGAGAAGAGAGGGAATTCAATGGGGGAGGGGGGGATAAGAGGGTAGGCTAGGTGAGGTGGGTGGTCAAGGTGCTAATGGACACAAGAAGATTAAAGGGAAAATCTGCTGTCATGGCCACTGCCACCTGACCTGACCTTCACTTCACCTCACCTCACAAGACCTCCAGGTATGTGACCGCATGGTGTCTTCCCACTCCCACACTGTACCCTTCACAGCTTGTGTTACACAAACTATGAAAAAAATTTCTGACAGTTTCAGAAGGGGCCAAGATCTGGTTGAGCCTTGATGATTGAGACAAAACACTGCCGTTTTGTTGTCCATGGCAAACAGGATTGTCATATTTTTTAAATTTGGTTTTGCCAACAAAAAGAATAGGACAACTGCTAATTCTTTTACGTTTATGTGTTTGTTCCAAAGGGAGTTGCTCCACTTCCCTTGACTGAATTCCCCTTTTGAGGAATGGTATCCCCATCCTATTTCGGATGCATTCGTACAAACGACCATGTCTGTTTGAGGAGGAACCCAGGGAGAGGAACCGATTAGATTGTCCCAATTTTTACACCTAGACAGAAGATTCTTGTGAATAGGGAGAGAAGCAAAATTTCTGTTTCTGTGAAGCATATTCAACCCCAGATGAATAAGTTGCTTCTTCCTAAACTTGCCCAAAGGAACTACTGTTGTGGCAAAATTTAACAGACCCAGTAGTTTTTCAAATCGTGCCAAGAAACCTCTTTCTTTGCACAAAATGCTTCTACTTGGTTTATCACATCTGTTACCTTTGCTCCTGGTAGACCGACTGACTGCTGATTTATGTCCCAATGGAGACCTGACCAATCCAATTTTTGACATAGTATGAGATTAGATTTGACCTGGTGTATCTTTAATCCTAGGTTTTGAAATAATACTAGTGTACGTTGGGTTGCCCTTTGACAATCTTTGAAAGAGTTTCCCACTATCAGCCAATCGTCTAGATAAGCAAAAGTTCTTATGCCCTTCTTCGCAAGGGTCTCTCTGGGAATGTTTGCCAGTTTTGGAAACACTTTTGGTGCAATTGTCAGGTCGAATGACATCACTGTGAATTGATAACTTACATCCCCCACTGCGAACACTAGAAACTTTCTGTACCTGGGAGCAACAGGAACGTGATAATAGGCATCTTCGAGATCCATGCATTGGGCGGAAGTAGATGCCTCAGATAATCGTAAGTGAGTATCTTGAAACTTGTTTTGGTAATGAACTTGTTCAGGACGGAAAGATTAAAATCCACCTCAAGTTGTCGCTGCCTGTCTTGGGGACTGGAAATAGGAGAGACATGAAACATTTCTCTGACTGTAACAGTTTTATTACACCTCTGTTTAACAGTTGAATTACAAATTCTGTGAGTAAGGGGGTTGGTTATTTACCCCTTTTTGGTAACACTTGGGGAGGGCGCCTCAACTAAGTCTATGTGAGGCCTCCTTTGATTGTCTTTTTAAAAAGTAAATACCCAAAAATTTTACAGTAAAGCCTCGAATAACGACGGTAATGTGTCGTCCAATACAGTAATACCTCGCTTTACGCGGTCAATTGAACCCACGGAGGCCCGCGTAAAGTGAACAACAAAACATATGGGATTAATTGAAATAGAGACTGGGCCAACCCCCAAACTCCACTTTTTCCCGACACAATACGTACGTTTTAGTAAAAATAACATCTTAACTTAATGATGATATGCACACACACATAATATAGAAGAGAAATATCAATAAGAGAATAAAATACTGTACCAGGTAAAAGAAAAATCAAGGTTTAACACATATGTCATGGTAGGTTAGGTTAGAAAAAATCAAGGTTTAACACTTACGTAAGGTTAGGTTATGTTTTAAAAAATTATGGTTTAACACTAACCTAAGGTTAGGTTATGTTAGGAAAAATCAAGGTTTCACACTTACGTAAGGTTAGGTTATGTTAGGAAAAATCAAGGTTAGGTTTAACACTTATGTTAGCAGAAGAGAAGGGTCGGCGTACGGGAATGGAGGCTGGTTCCGAGGCAGAGGGCAGGCTACTGGCCCTCAGGTGAGTCACCATCACTGTCATCCACACTTATCAGGGCCTCCCTGACAAATCCCTCAAAGACACCATCACTGTCACTATCACTGGCTTGGGCTGGCTGTGGTGGGTTGCGGGCGAAGAACTCGGTAATGCTTTGTTGACGGCTAGTGTTGATGTTGTCGTGATACTCCTTGATGTAGGGCTCCATAATCTGCAACAGCTGGATAGTGAAGACTTCATACCGGTTATCGTCAGGGTCGTCGGAAAGGAGGAGCTCCAGTTTCTCTACACACTCGATGGCACCCCTTACATTAACATGCAATAACTTGCGTTCTTCTCGGGATGACGCACCGCCTGTCTCTTCACTGACGTCATCGTCTTCTAACATCTCGTCGGCAGTCACATCAGGATCCCTTATCACTTCCATAATGTCGTCGTTGGTGGTCTCGGAGAAGCCTTTAGCTGTAACACTCTGCGCAGCTTCTCTGGCAAGGTCCACTGCTACTGCAACAGTCTGAACCTCACCAGTCACAGATTGACTCTACCTCCCACCTGGGATACCTTGCAACACATGTCTCCATGCGTGACGAACCGTTGCTACAAACAGCTGATCCCATGCCTCCACCAAGAAGTCCACAGCTTTCTTGACGTTGAATTTCCTCCAAAAGTGTTTCAGAATTTCTTGCTCTGCCAACTGTTGTTCCTCGTCCTCTTCGCTCTTGCTATCGGTGTCACCCAGGATACGCAACTCATACTTGGTGTTGGTATAGTCGTTCAGGAGCTTAAACTTCTTTGCAGAGAATGCAGCTTTCACATTGCAGATTAATTCTTGGTCCATGGGCTGGATTAATGACGTAGTGTTGGGAGGAAGGAAGACCACTTTTACGTTGGGGTGATGATCCAACAGTAGGGGCGAGTGTCCTGGTGCGTTGTCAAGCAGCAACAAAATCTTGAATGGAACATTCTGTTGCTCACAGAATTTCTTCATGTCGGGAACGAAACAGTCATCAAACCAGGAGAGGGACAGAGTAGAGAACAACCACGCCTTACGTGCGGTCGGCCGATGGACATTTAGCTTGGTCATGTCCATATTCTTGTAGGCGTGTGGCTTGTGGGCTGTGTGGAAATTGAGTCTACAGGAACCAGTGGCATTGGTGGTAAAGAGGACGGTGATGCGCTCCTTCTGCAACTTCCGGCCCCGACACTTGCTGGCAGTCTTGACAACGAAGGTCTTGGAAGGTAGCTTTATCCAAAAGAGACCGGATTCGTCCATGTTGAACACCTGGTCGTCGGTGTACTGTCCTTCCTCCATAATCTCACTTAAAAACAGAGGAAAATCCCTAGCCGCAACACGGTCAGCACTAGCTTCTTCACCACCAATGTTAATGTTGGTGATCTTGTTCCTCTTTTTAAATCTCTGCAACCACCCAGAGGAAGCATTGAAGGGTTTGGGCTCTGCAATTCCCATCTTACGTGACACTGCTGTGTACAGTTCACGTGCATACTCCTGAACTGAGCGAATGTCGACCACCATGTTCCGTCTTGCCTGACGAATCAAGTAGCTCACAAGTAACTTCTCTGTCTTGAGAAGCACCTGGTTGTGGCAATACTTGATCATAGAAGCACCTGTAGACTTTGTGATGTTCATGTGTTCTTTTATCTTGGCTGCATCCTTCTTGATTGTCCGGATCGTAGATTCGCTCACACCATGCTGGCGCGCCAAATCAACCTGTCTTGTTCCTTTCTCCAACTCTTGGATGATCTTGTACTTCACCTCGTAGCTTAAGGAACGTCGTGTCTTCTTTGGCTTAGGGCGGCTGAGTCCAGGTAATGCAAGGTTTCTTTGTGGTGGTGGTGGTCCGGTGGCAGCCTTTCTTATGGAACAATGGATATCGATATACGGTACACGGTGTAGCCGGGAAGGGTGTAACTGACTCGGGTAGGTCAACGGGCTTCATCGCTCCTGCGACAGGGCACGTCATATTACGTTAAACGAATCACAGCTAGCGGGGGAGGGACGTAAGGATGCTTGGCCCAATCACAGTCCGATACGTCATATGACGTCACCGATAACGCAACAAAGACATACACTGCGCAACCTACTCGTTCCGCTTACTCAACATGGCGGGAGGTTTGAATCCAAAAATAGCGCGGCACGAGATGACCGCCAGCTGCTCTCCGCATAAAAGAGTGGGGTATGCTATAATGAATCTAATTGGTTCTAGAACCTTGTTCGTTATAGGATTAATCCGTTCCAGGCCCCCAAATACAACCACTTAACACTGAAAAATATAATATAAAATTGTAAAAATTGTAAAAAGTGCATAAATATGCATCTAAACCCTGAAATAAAGAATATCATTAATACTTGTAATAAAAAAAACAATAAATTAGTATAAAAAAAAAATAATAATAATGTTCGTTGCAGGAGTTTCGTTCGTTATAGCATTCTCAATTTTATAGGTAAAACCGTTCGTTATAGGAATATTCGTAGTAGAATCCATTCGTTATAACATACCCCACTGTAGATGCATCACGTAAAGTGAACATTTAGGTTCTGGCGGGGTACCGTGTAAACGTAGAAACGCGTAAAAAAAAAGCGTAAAGCGAAGTAATACTGTATTGCAGTTTAAGGTGAATCATCGTATCATGAATCTAATTATCATTAAAATAAAGCAATAATAATGAGATGCTTTCCCAAGTGTGACCTTTTCATATCTTTTGTGTGGCTTTTTACCCTCTTTTCCCCCCAAAACAATACAATTAATGAAAATTGCAAACTATATTCTTTAAATAATGTTTCTAAATACACCTTATACAATATAAATCAATAATATTAAAAAATAATAATTATAAACGGTTTATTAATAGAGTTGCAGCCTGTGGCTGAAAATATACAGACTTACATTTCGTCACACAAGAGGAGATGGGATGCTATTGATGTCAGTGTTTACACCCATAATGTCAGTTATCCATCTGAAACTAAAGAAAGTAAGACCCTGGTTGTTGTTGTAGTAAAATTAATGTGTATGTTTTAAGTACTGTAATGTTATTTGATGTTAATAAATGGAACAATAAAACAGCTAACCATTAAGGGTAAAGAAAAATTGAAATAGATTGGGAACACCATTGTATGTAATTGCGTACATGTGAAAACGTCGTCATTTCTCTCCATAAGAATATGAAAACTCCACTTATTCCTGTTCATATACAGTGACCCCTCGTTTAACGAACACCTCGGTTAACGTAATTTCGATTAACGAACTGCCTTCCATAAGGATCTTCAATTCGTTTAACGAAAAAAATTTCGCTTAACGAACTTCTTACGAACCGACCTCAACATGTTTTCGCTTGCACTGACCGGGCAACCAGCTTTAGTATCAGTACGCCAATACATTAATCGGTTCTAGGGCTTAAATTCCTTACTATTTTTGTAAATATCAAGAAGTTTATACTATTCAATAATTTTAAAAGTTTAATATTCAATTTTTTAGTCATTTTAACAATTATTGAACAAAATTGAAGGTAAAGTGACTAGTTTAATGCGCGGCATCCAGCCTCTTAACACAGCAAACAGGCGTCAGTCTCTCTCTGTTTTCACCGGAGGTAACATCTTGCTTGAGACTCTCTTCAACTAAACGCTTTTTTTCTGTGTTTCCAAGCAAATTATTGGTCATTTTGAAAATTATTTTACATATTGACAATATATAGTGCAGTGCAGTGTTATTTTAAAGAAAATATTCTTTATTTACAGCTAGTTTAACTTTGAAAAATACGTGTTGCCATTGTTTGAATCCAGCATGGGGCCTAAGAGATCAAGAAAAGTGATTTCAATCCAAATGAAGCAGGAAATAATAAAAAAACAAGAACAAGGTATTAAATCAAATGCGCTATGCAAAGAATATGGCATGTCGGCATCAACTGTGTCGACAATTCTTGCACAAAAAGACAAATTTAAGGAAGTGAACGTGAGAGACAAATCTACAAGAGTGTTTAAAAGTAGATCCCTAATCGTAGAAACTGAGAGGTTACTTATCATCTGGATTAGGGAAAAACAGATGAAAGGTGATTCAGTTTCTGGTGATTTCATTTGTGAAAGAGCCAGGGAGATTTATGAACATTTAAAGACAGATCAACCTAGTTCTTCAGGAACAGAATTTGAAGATTTTCGGGCTAGCAAAGGCTGGTTCGAAAAATTTAAGAAGAGAAGTGACATTTTAAGTGTTGTTAGGCATGGTGAAGCTGCTAGTGCTGATAAAGAAGGGGCAGCAAAGTTTTTAATTGAATTTAAAAAACTGATGGAAGAAGAAAATTATCTTCCACAGCAAGTGTTCAATGTTGACGAAACTGGGCTGTTCTGGAAAAAGATGCCCAAAAGAACATTCATCACCAAGGATGAAGCCTCTTTACCTTGGCATAAACCCATGAAAGACCGTCTCACTCTATTGCTTGGTGCCAATGCTTCAGGGGATTTCCGACTGAAGCCTATGCTTGTCTACCACTCTGAAAACCCCAGGGTGTTCAAGCAACAGAAAGTGGTAAGAACAATGCTTGGAGTTTATTGGAAGTCCAACCGTAAGGCATGGGTGACAAGACAGTTCTTTAATGAATGGGCTGTTGATGTGTTTTGCCCCTCTGTCAAGAGCTACCTAACCACCAATAAACTCCCTTTAAAGGCTCTTCTCCTCATGGATAATGCTCCTGGTCATGACCCTGACCTTGCCAGAAATTTGGAGTCTCAATTTGACTTTGTCAAAGTGTTGTTTTTGCCTCCAAACACTACATCAATCATACAGCCAATGGACCAGAATGTGATCAGCAACTTCAAGAAGTTGTATATGAAGAAAATGTTTAAGAGGTGTCATCAGGCAACTTCCAATGATCCTGAACTAACACTGAAACATTTCTGGAAGGCACAATTCAACATCCTGGAGGCTGTAAAATGGATTGTGTCATCATGGCAAGAAGTCTCCACTAGATCCCTCAATTCTTCATGGAAAGCACTGTGGCCATCAGTAGTCCATGATTTTGAGGGATTTGAGGAAGAAACAGAGATGGACCAGGAGATTGTGTCCATTGGTCAGTCATTGGGCCTTGAAGTGGAGGAGGAGGATGTGGAAGAGCTTGTGATGTCCCATGAGGAGGAACTTACTCCTGATGACTTGAAGCAACTGGATGAGATGTTACAGGTAGAGGCTGACAGTGGTGAGGAGGAAATTGAAAGTGATGACCATATGTCAGCTAAACAGTTGAAAGATGTGATTTACCACTGGGAGAAGTTCAGGGAACTGGCTTCAAAGCACCCGGAAGTGGAAAAAACTGAACTAACTTTGTGTCATGTTGAGGACTCAGTGGTCTCCTTCTTTAAACATAAGTTAATGGTGAGGAGGACAGATGGCCCCACAGACCACAATTGACACTTTCTTCAGTAAAAGGCAGAGGGAACAAGATGCTATCCCTCAGCCTTCCACTTCAAGAAGGAGAGAGGATGTTCATGGTGGAGAATCTGTCAGTCCAGAGGTTCCTGACATTTTCATGGAAGGTGACTCACCTTCCAAGAAGCAGTAAAATGCTTCTCCTCAACCCCCACTTCCTTCTCTTCTCCCTTCTTCTCCTCCACCTCCCACTTCAAATTCACATCATCATCATCATCATCCAGGAGCCTTCTACATACACACCTCAAAGTAAGTGAACTTTTCTACCTTTTTTGTTGAATTTAGGCAATTTTCGGTGAGCTGGAACCAATTACCCAAAAACCCATTGAAACAATGGTTTCGGTTAACGAGCAACCTGCTGGAGCGGATTGTGCTCGTTAACCAAGGGACCACTGTAATCGGTTTTAGGGCATAAATTCCTTACCATTTTAGTGAATATCAAGAAGGTTGTACTATTCAAAAATTTTAAAAGTTTTATATAATTTTTTTAGCCATTTTAACAATTATTGAACTTAATTGAAGTACAGGAAACTAGTTTTTTGCGCGCCAATAAACACTAAAGTAACGTAAATCGATATGTGATCATAAAGCAACATCTGAGTAAGCTAAAGGAAATTTAAGTGCTGAAACCAAGAGAACTATATACTGTATACAGTATATATATATATATATATATATATATATATATATATATATATATATATATATATATATATATATATATATATATATATATATATATATATATATATATATATATATATATGATGCTACTGAAAATTTGAATGAAGTCTTTATTTCTTTATAGTCATTGAGAAGTACTGTTTGATGACACAGGTACTGTAGTTGGAATACACGATAATGTATTGTGAGCGCAATAAGGATATAACAGTACTGATAATCATAAAAAAGTGGGGTTTTTTTAAGACAATTATGACAGTCAGGCCTGGCTGAGATATGCCGAATATTAAAAATTTTATAGTAAGATTTTTGCTTTTGGAGGATATGCTAGAAAAGTTGGATGTCGAACACCAAGAAAGGGTGAGGTCCTCCTCCTAGTGACCCTATGACTCCTGTGTCACTTAAGTGTTCATAACCTTCTATATCCTACATGGCCATGACGACCCTTCCCCCATCCTCTCGCAGGCTCTGATTGGATGCCCAAGAAGGACGGAGGTCGCCTCATTGTGACCACGTGGCTCCTTGCCTCCTTAGTGTTCATGTCCTCGTACGGTGGCATCCTGACGGCCATGTTGACGGTGCCTCGGGTCACCATCCCCATAGACTCCCTGGCTGATCTAGTGTCTCAGTCTGACCTGCCCTGGCGCCTGGAGGCTGGTTCTATGATGTTTCAATACTTCCAGGTAAAAATCTTAACACGACATATTACTAGTCGACTACAACAATTTGTTTTGGTGTTTTTGCGTGGAAGTGAATGATCACTGACACTCAAAAAAATTTGATTTCAGAACCACCAGAGAGCTGACCACGAGTAAAAAAAGCCAAATTATGCAATGAACTTACATACTGAAACAATTTAACTAGCTTTCAAGTAGGATCAGTCATACCCATTCAAATATATTTAAAAAAAATGCAGAATAAAACACAATCTACGAAATTTAGAAACTCTTCCATGTCTATGATATCAATATTATCTGTTGCACTCTCACATTAGGAGTCTGAGGACAAGGTACGAAGGAAAGTATTCACTGATACTGCCGGAACCTTCCCTGACTGTTGGGCGTCGCGAGAAGACATCGCCAGTGGGGAGTTTGCTGCCATATGTGATAGGACCACCATGAAGAAGGCCATGTCCTGGGACTTTAGGTACTCTGTCACAGCCTTACGTGAGAGAATGGTCATTAATAAGAAGCCACACAAGCAGTTTCTTTTTTAAATATAGACAAAAACGATTTAATTTTGTTAGAAATTTAAATCCATAAATGGCCTCTATGATTATGTGTGAAGGCTTTTATTAAGTATATATTATGTTGTTATTGTTTGCGTTACTTATTACAAAATATCTATCTGTCTATTTATCTATTAATCTATTATGAATCGGCTACTTGTGCAATTAACCAGGCCGTTCACATATATTTATTATTTGGGTTTAAGTAACGAAACCCAAACGGTACTTCCCTGTTTTATTATAAAAGGATTGTATATATATTTCCTGAGTGTAGATCGACCGTAAGCTCCACTGTTTAGGAGTGAATGAGAAAGGGACGGCGTTTATGTATTATAAACGTTAGGTCACTTCCTTACGATATTACTTTCTGTGAGCGACTTAGGAGTAAGGGCCTTGCTGTGCGGGCTTACAGATATGCTGGCTATGGGTCTCTCCCTCCTGGGAGAGTTGCCCTCTCACGTGTACAATCCATGTCTTACTCATAGACAGGGGTGAATCTGAATATAATATCAGATGTATTGACCCATTTATATAATATGTTCTGTTGATGAGACAGGGGCCCATTACATCGCTCAGTCACCTACCAGCCGAGCTCCGTGAGGCCTAAATAACTCACAGAGTACAGTACATCCTAGACAACCCTAACCATGTTATAAACAGATATGTAGACACTGAGCTGGGGATTCTACTACTGTAGGGGTATTAGCTACTACAGGGGACCTAGACTTTAGTGTCGTACAGGTTAGTATGTTATGAACAATGTTGAATTTGGGTGACACTGCCCTGTAATAACAGAACAGGAACATAATTGCCAGAATTAACAAAATAGAGGGAATTTTAAGACTTGGTAGTGCAAATTCCCGTGATAGGTAAAATGGCAAGTTATTTTTCAAATCAGCAAAATACGTCTCGTTCAAGAAAGCTAAAACTTTAATTTCTCTGATACTATTTGAATATCCTTAATAGTGAAATTCATTATAGGAAGTTAAATTAAAGCAGACTTGAGTTTTATATTTAACGTAAAATGCTGATGAGTAGGCAAGGTCCGCAATGTACTACAAGTGATTTCACAGTAATCAGGAGCCTTGTAATGCCCTTTCACAACTAGCTGCTTAACACCATCATGGCATTTTAAAATGACAGTAGTGAGATTTGGAAAGAACAAATACCGCACATTGTGAAGATGAGCGTGGAACATAGTCTTTAGACTAACTGGCCTATAACTGCATTGCGCTAATGCTGTGCGTACATTTGGTTGTATGACTGCTAATTCACATATTCCCTCTGCAGCAGGAATAAATGCGAACATGTAGGCTGGACATACGTGTAGGTGTATATAAGATGACTTACACCGTGACAGTACCTCAGAATCCTCTATTGATAACAAAGAATACTCTTCATCTAATAAGAAAAGTTCTTTAGGCCTATCCAGGGTATACAGTGTGTCGTTCACAAACCAGGGGAAGGGTTATAAATGCCATGCATTAAACTCATGGTGCCCTCGCATAGGAATGTGGATCAGAATTGCATTGTGCGTGAGAGTTGACTCCAACAGTGGGTAATAATAGTGAACCTCATTGTCATTAAAAATAGGAGTTAAATGATACTGCAACTTGGCTATTTTTAAAGCTTCAAGAAGCGTCTGCACAGGCACAAGCTTCGCGTCCACACGTCCTATCCCGGCATCTACAATGCTGTCTATTAGTTCATTTTTAGAGGTTACAATTTTATGAACTGAAATTTCAGCAGCATGCAAATATTCTGTGAAGTAAAGGAGCCATTCTAACGTCAGGATTGCTTTCTGTAACCTAGTAATAATCCTCGAAACTTGGTTAGACTCCATTATGATTGCATTAACCTTTGATTCTAGAGCAGTAATCGCGTGAAAGGTTTGAGAAATAACACGATTCTGTTGAGATACAGCTTGAACGACAACGTTCATGAAACTATTGTCGAATTCATCGAAGCTGTGCTGAGACCATGAAGAATGTCCAATGCTGATTGTAGCTGGCCGTCGACGTTTTCCATCTGACGCGAAAGTACGAGTTAACTTCTACTCGCAGAACGTAGTTTCATACAATAGTCATTTGGGACATTTTGCTTCTGAACAGTCTGTAAGGATGTATCAATCACATTATCATCAACTTGAGGTAAGACATTTATCTGGGTCTTCTTCAGACGATCCGCGTGCACGACATCTGCGATCTGTGCATTAGGCTTCCATATTTTGAATTTGTTGCCTGCTTCTTTTGAGATTATGCGGAATGGACCAGAAAATTTTGCCGAAAGTTTGGAGTTCCTTTCAGGTTCCTGTAACATAACAGCGTCCCCAACGTTCAGTGCGATAGGTTTAGCATGTTTATGTTGTTTGATGATCATTTCGGCGCGTGACGCCGCTAGCTGTGATCGTACTTGGTTATGAATTTCTGTAAAGATATGAATTTGTTTTGCCGCAAAATCATCCGTATTATATACCGGGTATGGCGCCTCTGTAAGGATGTCGTAAGGCAGACGTTTATCTGTACCATAGACAATATAGTAGGGTGTTTTGCCCGTAGAGCTATTAACTGACCCATTAATCGACGCTGCAACCTGCGGTAACCAATCCTCCCATGCGTATTGAAAACCATTAATGATTGGACGCAGTATTTCTAGGATTTTACGATTGGTTCTTTCAACAAGGCCATTAGCCTGTGGATGATAAGCTGTCACAAAGTTTGTTTAATTTCATATTGTAAACATATATGCTCTATTAGCTCATTCTTGAACTCTGTTCCATTATCAGAGAGTAGAACTTTAGGCGTAGTATATGGACATATGAGATTCATCACTAATGCATAGGCTACTGCTTCGGCCGTTTTGCTTTTTAGTGGGACCAAGACCACGAACCTGGAAAAATGATCCACACAAACTAAGACGTATCCTGATCCCTGATGACTCATTGGGAGTTGTAACAAGTCAACAGCGACTGTGTCAAACGGACGGTCTGGTGTAGGATATTGTAGAATCGGGGCAGGTGATCCTGTTGATCCTTTATGTTGAGCACATGCCAAACAATTAGCTATGTGTAATTCTATGTCTTTCTTCATAGTGTTCCAGAAATACTTCTTTCGTAAATCCGCTAAGCATTTATCACGACCTTGGTGACCTGCTTGTGGGACATCGTGGAACAATGTCATTACTGCTTTGCACAACGTGTCAGGTACGACTATTTGAGACATTACCCTCAGGAGATTTTCTCGTCCTATTGAGCATGTTATGTCGTAATTCAAACTGACTTAAGGGGAGAAATAACTTGGGGAGTTTAACATCCTCGCCCGATTCGAGAGCAAAAATAACAGCTGACCAATATGGGTCGCGTCGTTGCTCATCTTCCAGCTGCGAAAGAGTGAATGCTGATACAGGCATAACTGGTGCTATATTTCTTGACAGAGCGTCGGCGACAACATTCGCCCTCCCAGGTAAATACCTAAATTCGGGATCAAACTCTTGAATTGTCAGATACCAGCGTGCTAATCTGCCTGATAAGTTTCTGCCATGGAACAGTTCGGTGACTGCCGCATGATCAGTAAAAACAGTTATCTTGTAGCCAAAGATAATGTCTTTGAACTTTTTAAGTGCCCACACAACGGCTAACGTTTCTAAATGCGTCACCGAATAACGTGTTTCAGCATCGATTAGTTTGCGACTTGCAAATGCTATCACTCTAAACTTCCCACGCGTGTCCTCTTGCATGAGCACTGCTCCAACTCCAATTCCGGAAGCGTCAGTACAGAGAGTGAAAGGTTGAGTGTAGTCTGGGAATGCTAGAACCGGGGCATTGGTTAGCGCTGTCTTCAATGCCGTAAAACTTTCCTCGTGTTCAGCATCCTATATAAACACTGCATCTTTTTTTGAGCAACCTCGTTCGGGGCGATGCTAATGTTGCATAGTCCTTGATAAAGGAACGATTATAACCAGATAATCCGAGAAGGCTACGCACATGATCATTTGAGGTAGGACGCGGGAACTGAGATACAGCTTTGATCATTAACTGTGTGTATGCCCTCACCGTCGACTACATGACCAAGGAAATGGATTCTGGATTTTAAAAACTCGCACTTTGAGAGTTTTATTTTGAGTCCTGTTGTGGAAAGTTTGGCCAAAACTTCACGCAGTTTTTTCAGATGGGAATCGGCGTCCTTACTGACTACTATTAGATCATCCAAATAAGCGCAGACTGTGTTACCAATTAGTCCGGCAAACAGGGTGTTGATCATTTACGCGCCTGAAATCTATGACAGGGCGCCATCCACCATCCTTTTTCGGGACGAGGAATAATGGGCTATTAAAGGGGGATTTTGAGTGTCTAATGACATTCTCATCTAACATACCCTGTACCATATCTTGCACTACAGCGCGCTGGCTATGAGGTAGTCTATAAGCTGGTACGTAAATAGGGTTGGTTCCTTCCTTTAACGCTATATGATGGATGTTAAATCTGTCTGACCTAGCGTTTCCCCTGGCAAGGCTACTATATGTCTATAGTCGGCAAGCAGCTCTAACAGGCGTGTCTTGCCCTGAGGATGATCGATCACCTTGACATGTGGTGTTATTTGATCTATCCTGGCCAGTCGAGTCTGTTGGCAATTCGCAACAATACCTCGAATTAGAAATTTATTTGGTTGCACTTCGACATTGCTGTGATATCTATAAAATCACACACATAACATCCTTTCTTTAATTTCTTGATAATGTGAAATTGCTCCCGCAATCCCGTAGACTTGTGTGTGTGTGTCTCACAGTAGACACAGCTGATTCCAAGGTCCGGTGATTGGGTCAATGCTCACAAAAATCCTGAGTACAGCAAACCGCCGCTAATTGTTACACAACGTCATCCACAACACCATACCTCAGAATGCTGAGACCATCTCTCAGACCGGATGTGTCATCATCACTAGGGTGGGTGCTGGGGTGCTGGTCACTGGGGGTTGTTCACGCCATACGAAAGAATTTTGTTGACAGGATGTTGATTGATGAGTAGTCACAACAACTGCAGTCACGTCCTGTCACACCCTGGGCAGTGAACGAATCATTTGCAGAAACTAATGTTCACTTCAGCTCACAGGATTGTTGTGTTGGTGAATTCCTCATTCTGGTAATGGAGAGTACTCTTCAAAATTGCAGGCACTATCTTCCAACTCTTGCTGCTGTAATCACGCTGGGAAGGTGTGTGGTTGAGGTCGAGAGGTATCCCTGACGCATGATCCGCCTTCCTCTTAATAGGATTGGTAGACAACACTTTCGTCCTAGCGGTGAGCATAGGTTCAGAATGACTCATTGCTGTGTAGGAAACACCTTTAAACGTAACACTATTATTACGTGGATGAACATCTATCATGTTCTTTCGAAGAGTTGGTAGACCAAGTAACCCGTCAGCTGGCAAATTGAACTGCTGAACTATATAAAAGTCCGCGTAGAAGGGCGTACCATGTCTTGAGAATCTGAGTGGTAACGTCACCATTCCTTTGATGCTCAGCTGAGTACCTGAAACTCCTTCGAGCTCAGCGTTACTAGGCCTCCATTTGAATTTGCGGTGAGGGAATTTACGTTGTAACTCGTGATATGATGTCAAGGCCAATACATTAGCGCAAGCACCTGTGTCTATATCAAGAGCCAATCTGGTATTATCCACTCTCACCGGTACTGACAACACTTCCACTTTGCTAAGCGCCGCTATTAATGAGGCCGCTATAGAAGTGCTGTGAGGAGGGGCGGGAATTACCCTATCTATCCCTCTCCTTGGTGTAGTGTGCGCTGGTCTTCCCCCGATGACTTGTCCTGGGGACGTTTCTGCTTGCGCCTATACGACACCTCCGTTTCACTTAGGTCCACTCCCCTAGCTTTTATTAGAATATCGCACTCATGTGAACTATGAGATGTCGATTTGTGAAGAGCGCACCATTTGCGCGCTGTCTGGGTAGGAGGAGGAGGTGCTGCTTTAGCTCCCTGTCTGTTTGACCTTGAGAATGGCTTTGCACCGGGTGTGGCTTTGTTTGCACTATTACCTCGGAGCTGAAAACAATCTTCCATTACGTGGCCACGTTTATTACAATGTGTGCATCGTAACGATGTTTTCTGTTTATATGTTCGGCGGGGAGGAGCGATCGGAGCTAAGTGTGTCGCGTAAGGAGTCTGGGAGTGAGGCATCTGAGGCATCTGAGACTGCTGGGGTTGTGGTGACGTCACTGAGGGCTGCGCCAGTAAGGGGCCCGTAGCCTGGGGACAGAGCTTGTTTGCGTATTCCACCATATCCAAGGGTGGTTCATACTGTACTTCCTGTGCCCGGCTATATAAGGGAACACGGACGGAAAGAAGAAAACTTATTAGTTCTATCAACGTTTCCACGTTTTCTGGCGGCATATCACCCTGTGAGTTGTACCAGCCTGATGACCGGAAGGTCGCTTGCATGTCCTGGCGAACTGGCCCGCGATGTCAACAGCGTCAACGGGTGTTTCGTTTCGTATACCTGGAATACAGCGATCCAACCATCTGAAGATCCATTGCAGTTGGCCCAGCTGTGACCTACCCCCAAAAATCCCAATTAGCGTTCACTTGAACTTTTCATAGTCAGGGCTTTGTAAACCAAACGCATTTAAACGACTGCCTGCATAGGAACCCTGCGTTATATGGGAACGTACAGATGCTTTCTTGTCTTCGTCAGTCGTTATGTGACTATTGCGCATGCTATCTTCACATGCACGAATAAAATGTGCGACCCTATAATCGTCTTGTCCCGTGAAATTTCGAACATAATCGCTGCGCTGCATGATATTAATAACATTATCAGCTTTAGGTGTGGTAGTTGTACTGGTGTGAGGGTTAGACGAAGCCATTTTAGTGTTAGTATTAAGCAAGTTAGTATTTTTACTCTTATCAGAAGGCTGGGTTAATAATGTTGTTACCGATTTAGCAACAGACACACTATCACCTGTAACAGGGGTAACTGCTTTAGTATACTTAGGTGAGGTACTATAGTGATTACCAGACCGTAGGGTACGACGGTTTAAGTCGTCAAATGATTCATCTATAAATTTCTCACTACTTCCTACCTACTCATTTAACTGTGTTCCATACTCAAAATCTATGTCAGTCTGGGCTTGATCATCGATGAGTTGGTTATCAGCAAACAGTTGCACTAGGCGTTCGATTTCATCTACATTAGACATGGGAAACTTAGAAATTATCTATTAACCCCCTTGGGTCAATGAATACTTAACAGTAAGTAGATCACTTGCCTCTCATTTACAAGACAAATGAATATTAATTGTAGTTAATTTTAAACTATCAATAAGAAGACAGACACTTACAAACTACTGTAAATTATAGGATTTCAATACATTAATCTTACATTCGACACTTTATCATTGAAATAATCCTATCCGACGAACCAATGGGTGTGAAGATATCTCTCGAACGTGTTCATGTGTGTAAAACTATGTAATTTAAATACCTATTTATACAGAGTACGTCTGTATAGAAAATGTGATCCTTCAAGAGTTCTGAGTGGAGTGGTGGGTGTTGCCTCTTCCTAGGATGCGTGCGCTGCTGCTGGTTTCCTTGGCAACGAGATGACGCTTCTGCTTTGGTGAGAGACGAGTCCACTTGATTTAGGTGAGTTCCTCCTCCGGCGATCAGAAAACTGATGATTGGTTATCACACTGGTGGTTCGCTGGCGAAAACTGCCGTGTGCCAATTCTTTCACAGTCCACGTATATATGGAGATCTGTATGATGACACCGGAATTCGTAATTCGCGCTGACGACACAACAATACTGCTCAGCTGCTAGTGAAATACCAAATGAATTCCAGGTTACGAAACTGTTGTTCAACACTGCAACACTGTAATGTCTAGGGAATGCTGAGTGGAGTCTATCTCAACCAGCTCAATCTGGATATGTACCAACAGGCTGTAATATTTGTATATTACGAATTCTGCACGTATTTGTATGTGACAGAGATAAGGAGCGCTCACTACATATCGTCTCAATACGGGATATAGTTTTAAACACTAGGATTATGTAACGCGTCACTGCTGTGTGGTTTCTTGTTTTTCACAAGACACAGACGGATGATACGACTACCAGTTTGAAGAATCCGTACACACCGCTTGCCACCTATATGAATCGGCTGCTTGTCCAATTAACCAGTCCGTTCACACATATTTATATTTGGGTTTTAAGTAACGAAACCCAAACGATAGTTCCTTTGTTTTATTATAAAAGGTTGTAGATATAATTCCTGAGTGTATATCAACCGTAAGTCTCACTGTCTAGGAGTGAATGAGAAAGGGACGGCGTTTATGTATGATAAACGTTAGGTCACGTCCTTACGATATGACTTGAGGTGAGCTACTGAAGCTTAGGGGCATCGCAGTGCGTGCTTACAGGAATGCTGAGCTATGGGTCTCGCCCTCTTGGGTAAGTTGCCCGCTCACGTGTCAATCTCATGTCTTACTCATAGATAGAAACAGGGTAGAATCTGAATGATACATCAGATGTATTGACCCATTTATATAATACGTTCTGTTGATAGACAGGGGCCAATAAGAGGGTTGCTAAAGTCTCATGTCTCCCATAAAAGTGGACGGAGCTTCTTAGGTCCCATTTCCTGGCTGGTGAGTGACGAAGATGTGACCAGACCCCGATCGCTTCTCCTAAATCCTCCGTTCAGTGTCGGGGAGGTGAACGGTACACCGAGCCTGTGACATGTTACCTACGGCTGGCGAGGATTGCTGCCTCAGGTAGTAAAGGTCGAGAGTTTAGAGTGTTTTCACAGGTAAGCTTACACGTTGTACAGTCCCGGACGGAAGTCCGTGATACAGTCAAGGTGGATGGTGTAAAGTCACCCCCCCCCCCCTTACTGGACGGCGGGTCACTGTCCGGCCATCGCCCCCAACACACAAACAAACACCTCGCAGTTCAACAATAGAGCTCTGATACTTCCATTTTTCAATAAGAACTAGGAAAGGATGTGATTGTTTTGTTAATATATTCACGAAACAATTTACCCAATCAAGTTTTACATTATTTGATATAATGCACTGGCTGGAAGTTGGCAACGATAATATCAGAATCATCCAAGCTTTATTTTACCTCATAATGGTAGTCAGTATGAATCCATACATAACAACGTCACATGATCGTTGTGTATCACCTTATATATGTTTTGACGGTCACCTCGTGTGTTATTTGGTCGCCAACAGTAGAGACAACCATGGGTGGTTGACACAAATGTTTTTTCCTTCGTGAAGATAATCGGCTCAGTAATCAAGATCCTGACGCCCGGAGTTTTAGTCACCCTCCTTCCCTCGTCGAAGAACCTTCAGATAGAAGTCGTTCCTTCAAGCGGTAGGTTTAATCTCTCGAACCTCTTCCCCTTCGTGCGAGACCGTCGAGGATTGGGTTGGTAAGCCTGTCCACCTTCGTTGATGCATTATGGATCGTCTTACTCGTGTGGTTGGTATGTCGGAGGTGACAAACACTGGCGCCAAATTCAAGACTGTACACGGACGATCATCACGATGGGAGATTTTAGTCCCATTAATTGGCGAAGAAAAAATTTACATTTTCCAGACGAAAACTCACAAAACTGCGAATATATTGACAATTTTTCTTAAAGGTGATTAACTTATTAATAAGGTGAGACGACTCCAGTAGTGGAACGAGCTTGCACTTGTCAGTAAAACAAAACACAAGTCTATTGAAAACTTCATAATATTGGCCGTAAAAAACAACGTAAAAAAAGGTTTATGAAATTACTATTATGTTTTTATTTTTTAATAAATCGTATTTACTATAAATATCAAATAAAACAAACAAAACAATTACGAAGAGGGTAACGAAGATCAGATGGTAGCCACATCTTCAAATTCCAATATTATTAGTTCGTTTTTCCGCTGCCCCTCTCCGTCGTGAGCTGCAGTACGGGTCCTTCGCGTTTAAAACTATGGTTGTCGACACGACGACCCCCGTCAAGGGAAGATGTTGATTAAAACTCCGGGCGTCATTCTCAAGTTGTTGTTCAAATTTAAAAATTGCCTGTCGGTGACAATATTCTAATTTTCTTTTCTTTTTGCCGGAGTCCTATGGTGAACCCCTGCTTCTTGCTGCCGGTTTCGAATTGTTCCAGTTGCAATCGGTCTCTCAAGCCTACTGCATTTATATTTGGGGAACGTCTACCTACAGGAGTTGTCTGCCATCAGCTGGGTTAGTGTTCCTGGGCCCTCCACACCTTGGTTTGTCTCTAAGATTCCCCGACTCTTCCTATCTCATGTACCAAAGTAGGACCGTGGGCTTTGGAAACTCCAAGTTCTCTTGCTATGCCAGCAATAGAAAGACCGGACTGTTTCATGTGGACAATTCTTCCCCTCATGCAGAGTCTTTCCTCTTGAGGGTTAATGCTGGAGTAGTGTACAGACTGGGAGCCAGGGAATAAGGTCGAGATGTTGAACGTTACATTGAAGTAAATTGGTAAACAATCTCAATTAACCCTTACTGCGGTCAAGTGGACTTTTCATAGTTTATTCTGGCAAACGCCAGACAATTAAATCTGGCTAACTCCAGACGAATTGTTCTGGTTCACGCCAATGGTTTTATTCTGGTTAACGCTAGACAATTTTTCCCGTTAATTCAGGTTTATCTCCATTTCATTTATCTTAGATTGTATAATATTAATAAAAAATAGGAGTACGTTAGATGCTTCTATATGATTATCAGTTATCAACGGTAATAGGAGAATATCTGCGTACTAGCTTAAAAAGTGGGTTACAAATATTAGGACACAATTTATGTAGACTTTTGTAAGTCACTTAAACCAATTACCAGATTTACACGGATAGTAGAATCGTAAGCGTTTATGGTAATAATTATACTACTTTAAATCGTTAGGAGTAGGTGGTTTAATTCCCACGAAACCTATCACCCATAAGATACCCAGCAGGTAAGTCACTTAATGAGGTTGGAATGAACGGGTGGGAGTCTACCGGTGTGGGGTGACAGCGGAACTCTTACTACCCTAAGCCTCCTCTGATCCTTATAACCTAATATTCATAGTTCTCTAATATTCCTTTCACTGTTTCGTTGTTTTGTATTATTATAATACTACCATACATGAATCAGTCTCCATATATGAGTTCTGAAGGTTTACTTTGAACTATCCACTGTGTGATTTACCAAGGCTCCAGTGAATTGAATTGAATTGAATTGAAACAGTTTATTTAGCCAGAAAAACACAGATACAGAGTGGATAATAATAACAATATTAACATGGCTGAGCCAGTTGAGAACCTGAGCTCTCCTGTCAGGATTATGTCTAATTGGCAATTATGGTTATTGCAATGGTAATTACTTATCTATTTACATGATAATTTCTGATAAAACGGTTTTGATGGTACATTAAAAGCAGGTACTGTAAATATAGTAGGTGTTACAAGCAATATTAATACTTAGACAATAGATATTTTTTAAGAGATGATTTAAAGGAAACTTCCTGGTGTATGATAATCATGAATTACAAAAATTTCCTCTTGTACGTTTTATTTTCAGTCTTATCACTCATATTGGTATTCTTCATTATTAGAAACATCTATGTGTGTATTGTTTATATTAAGTTCAGATGCCAACATCTATTTATTATTATTACTAAGTGAAATTACGTCTAGGAATCTTTTCCACCAATCAACTCCATCGTTACAAGACTACTACGGAGTCATTCATAAATTTACTCTAGTATTGTGACTGTGCCACATAACCGTAAACGTCCTCACAGGGGGTAAAAGTACTCTTTGAGGCAACTGTACATTGTGATACAGTACTTGAAAAGATGAAAAGAAATCTGTGGACGCTAAGTTCATTCAGTTTCAATTAATTATTTCTTCTCAGGTTTTAGTGTTGTTACTTGTTAAACTTACATAAATGAAGTGAATGTTGTTAACCTGTTAAATATTGAAGTCAGTGCTGGCGGATATCAGATTTCCTGCACAAGTAATGTTTAGAACATTTCCTTTAACCAAGAAATGTTTAGTGTCTTGACGTCAAACAGTCAATCCGTCTTTACAGGTGACGTAAAGTTGGTGATTGCTGGCATGACATTAAAGTTCAGTAATTTCTGCAAATTTCACGATTTATGGCCTAATTATTCGTCGATCATCGCATGAAAAAAAACTACGATCATTAAAACTTGGAATCACGTCTCCTAGCCATTTGGTTCACGAGCAGTTAAATAAATAATTTTAGTTATCACCGAATGTGAAGTTTTTCATGCTTGGTCAGTTCTTAACCATTCCAATCAAAGGTGCAGCCATTAAGTTTTATATTTTTTGACTAATAATAATATTGTTATGATTACATCATAAAGTTTATATCAGTAAAATAATATTTGACTCGTACTCTAATGATGATGTACTTTTATGTCGTCACTCACGAAAGTCCTGTCGCCCCCGTGATTCAGACTCGTGAATCAGAAACATTTATGGACAGAATAATGCATCAGTGTCTACTGCTTCGGGTTCACGAGGCTGAATCTCGGGGTTCGTGGTTCAGGAGGGGAGGCGACAGGACTTGCGTGGATGACTATACTGTACATCTCGTATTAGTACAACACGACTGTCACTCACATTTGTACCTCACCTTCACTGATGGTGTGATACTGTGGTAGATGTTCCCTCACCTGCCAAAGACAAAGACGTCAATTAAGCAATGATATGGGTGTTGCCATATACTATACAACTACAGCGTGTAACATAATAAAAGTAGTTGTTGCCATATAAAAGTACGCCAACTACAAAATGATAGGTGTTGCCACATACAACTACTGTACACAATCAAGAGAACTATAGTATTACCAGACATTCAGTACCCCTCCACCCTCTCTCTATACACACACACACAAAAAGGGAAAATCGCAGATTGGTGGAACATTTGATTGAGATGAACATCTTACCGTACTAACATTTCACTGATGCTGTTAATGTCAGAACAATTTTCCAGGTCGATTTAATAATAATAATAATAATAATAATTAACGGTTTATTGAAAGAGCTTGGCAGCCAGAAGGCTGAAAATATACAGTTACATATTTGGGGAATGGGTTACGAATTACAAATAATATACAAGTAACATAAGTGACACAAATAAGACATATAATAACTAGATGGGGAAAAGCTCAAACTACAGTTCATTTCACATAGTGACAGTGTAAGGAGCAGTGTTTACTGGGAGTGAATACACTGATTTATTACAAGTTATTGATAATTTTTACAATGGTTGGGACTGGGCTGTTCTTATAGCGATCAGTTCGTGCACGTATGGGCTGGATGCGGTTGTGGTGTCGAACAGCAATTCTCGGACAAGGGATCTCAGGTGGTAGTAGGAGCCGGTGTCGGGATGGTGTAGAAGCTTCTTACCAAATTTGCAGATGAGGTCGTGGTGATGGTCAGTGAGAGTCAGGGTCAGTGTGTTGAGCGCTTCTTGATATGTGGAGTAGGAAGGGGAGAGAATAATCTTGCATGCCCTCTTTTTGCACTTTTTCTAGGTGTTTACGTTGTGTGGCATTTAGGGAGGAAGACCAGGTGGGGAGGCATAGGTGAGCTTGGGAAGTATGAATGTTGTGTAAACACTGAGGAGCTCGGGTGCAGGAACTCCGAGGGACTTGAGTCGGCGGAGGAGGTGGAGACGGAAACTGGAGGATTTGACAACTTCACTGACGTGTGGTTTCCAATTTAGTTTGTTGTCTATGGTGACGCCGAGGAGCTTCGTGGAATCTACAACCTGGAGTGTGTTCGGACCTAGAGTAATGGAAGGAGGTGGGACAATGTCGGAGGAGAGGTTGATGTGCATAACCATGGTCTTGGTATGGTTGATGGTGACATGGTTGTTGGTGGCCCAGTTTTGGAGACTGTTCAATAAATCCTGAAGGGGCGGTATAGTTAGGAGCAGAATTGTTGACGCTGATCCCAATGGTGGAGTCGTCGACATATTTCCAGCGAGCAGGGGTTCCTCTTAGGCATCATTGATGAGCATAAGGAAGCAGAGTGGTCCCATCTTGGTGCCTTGGGGGACGCCACAGGTGAGTGACTGAAAAGTGGAGACAGCCCCTCGGAAGCGTACAGCTTGGCGTCGGTCACTGAGGAAGTCTGTAAGCCATGGTATAAGACTTCTCCGAAACCCGAGGTCAATAGCTTTGTTGATGATTATATTGTGGTCGACTAGGTCGAACGCTTTAGTGAAATCAATGAAGGCGACAGCTACAGACGTTTTTCGTTTCTCGAGATGGCGGTATATGTAATCGAGAAAGCTGACAAGACCGTGAGTGGTGGAGGATTTCGTTGTGTTCCAGTATTGCATCGACAATGACTATTATATATGCTGGAATTTCATATTGTTTAAAAAAATCTATATATTTTAATTCATCAGAGTTGCCAAAATTGCGATGACATGTCGGTAATGAAAACGAGAGCCATATGAAACACTATGATTGTATTTATCTGCGGCAGAACTGTCGAGAAAAAGGTTTTATTTTTGTTTAAATTGTCTCTAAGAGGCTATTTAATTTGGCTACTATATTTTATAAATAAATTGTAATAATTATTAAATGAAGTTAATAAATTAATTTGGGAAATCTTAATTTAAGTAAAGTCAACCCGTAGTTCAGAATTTATATTGTGGTTAATTATTTTGATCGATTAATAGGCAAAAGGTTAAACTAATTAATTAAATCGACCCAATGGTGCTGCTATATACCGTAGTTTACTGTGGTGTGGGAACAGAACGAGACGGTGTTATACTATATACAGTACAGTACAGTAGTCACATGCCCTAATTTCTAGCCCTCCCTGGCCGGTGGGAGAGGTGAATCCAACGGTTTTTCTGAACGTCAACTTCCGTGGCAACACACAAACGAACACACAACGCAACACATTACGAGATATTCGAACACCAATCACCACTGGGTGGGTTTAAACATAACCGTTGCTTTTTCACACAACATATTATTTCAGTGAATAAACAATGTGAAAACAGTCCATATAACTTAGATTATGCTGTTGTAAATGCCTGGCCTCCATGATATTGGAAATTAATGTTTTATTAATACTGTGACGGTCTGTCAATGAAGGGTATTGAGCCTTATGATTTATAGAGTTAAAGTGCTGTAAGAAATGTCTTATTAAAGTCACACATCCGCAGGGTGTCATATAGCTATTGTGAGCATTAATTGGATTATTCAATTTTCCAATTCAATTTCAATTGTTTATTCCTTGATAGAGGAAGCGGGATCCTAGTGCTGTCACTAGGTACCCCTGTACAATGACACCAGAAGCATCTGGCAAGTGTGACAAGTATATACAGTATAAATAAATATTATAAAGGGGCTTAGTAAAGCCTACGGAAGGAAGGATATTCCTTTAACACATACTCAATGTTATTTACATAATATCTGGCCAGTATGGGGAGGATCATCGTGTCTCCGTCAGGAGGTCGTGTAGTGGTGGTCCAGCAGGTGTCACGGAAGCATTGTGTGTGGGGATATCTTAGGAGGTAGTGGATAAGGGTGCGGCTGTTGGGTCTTCCGCGTAATGCACAATTGGATTATTGAGAATATTTTCTCTACCCTGAGCTTATTGTGTGCTTGGGAGTCTAGTTATCGACTGCTGCTCTCCACGCCTGACTGCTGCTCGGCTTTGGGGTGGTAGAAAAACACAGCCCCGGTGAGGTTACTCACACAGTCGGGAATCTAGAATAGTGTTGTTGAATAAGTTGATTTACAGTATGATGTGGACTGTTTATTTGTTTTCAGAACTTAGTGAAAGCTTTTCCTTAGATTAATGACACCAATGCAACTGCCTAATAAACACATAAAATAGTATGAAATATCTTGAACCCCTGGACCGCAGCCTTGATTCTCGATAGATGGGGAACCCTTTCACTTTAAGGGGGCCGCGAACAATGTGTCCCAGGTCCTACACCAACCGTCTTACAAATTCTTATACTTATATCTCTGAGTAACAAGACAGACAAGAATATATTAATGATCGCTTTGGAATCACCAGATGATTTTGGCATTTTACTCGTATATATCTCTTTAGTGGTGTTATTGGCAAATGTTAAGAATAAGTTACACTGACAGGAAAACAAATATAGAAGTACTAAGATTAGCAAAAACCTCAAGAAAAATATGAGAAATGCACAGAAAAAGATAAATGAGATACTTTGGTCATATAATTAGGGATGATGGGATAATAACAGAGATATTAATGGGCAAGGTTGAGGGGAAGGCTGAGGTGGGTGAACGGGATTAAAAACTGGGGCCTCAGAGAGATACACAATCTTAAGGGATTTGGGTAAAAACAGCCCGAGAACGTTTAGAGTGGAGGACTGTGGTCACCAACCCTCAGATATGAGGACGGTACTTTCACTGATCGATTGGTGTAGCGTTGGTTGGGTAGAACGTAGTTATGTAGCGTTGATTGTGTAGAACCTTGTTATGTAGCGTTGATTGTCTAGGACCTTGCTATTTAGCGTTGGTTGTGTTAGGGCTGTAGGTATTTATGTAGCGTTATTTATACATGAACTCCACCATTGATTCTCTCTTTACTCTCCAATAAAACTCCCATTGCTATTTAATACTTTATAAAATACCTCACAAAACCAAATGCATAAAACTATAAAACCAAAAGACCGGGAATATCAATCCATATACTGTATATGAATAACTACAAAATCGAAAAAAAATGGTTTTCATTTTTTTTAATAGTGATTTCTCGTTTCAGCGACAGTAGAGTTTTACGTCTGATTTTTAGCCTCTCAATTTCACATGCAAGTATCTTATTTTTGCGGTAGAGCCTTTGATGTTGCAAGCGCCAATCAACTCAGAAGCACTGCGCATCCCGGAGTTACTGTAGATAACTTCCATGTGCATTGATTGAAGGACGTTAAGGGAAAGGACTTTTGCTGTTTGGAATTATAAATTGTTTTTGTGTCTTGTTCCTCGTGTTATTTATGATGTGTGTCCATCCTCGTGATAGTAAACGCTAAATTGTGTCCAATCCTCGTGACAGTAAACGCCATATTGTATCCAGTCCTCGTGACACTAAACGCTATATTGTGTCCATCCTCGTGATAGTAAACGCTAAATTGTGTCCAATCCTCGTGACAGTAAACGCCATATTGTATCCAGTCGTATCACGATAAACGTGTACTAGCCCCTGTCTTATAGGCAGAAGTACTTATATAAATGTGGGTTAATTACATTACTTGTATAACTATCATCCCCTGTAACTTTCCACTAGCTATGAGGTTCATGTTCAGAGCAGGTGATAAGGTGTGTCCACGGGAAGTCACGTCACTTAGTGCCGAGTTAAGGGATAAGTATCCGGCTCCCTGGCCACCTATTGCGGCAGTAGTTTAATATCACTCACTAGAGGAAGACGTTATTTAGAGCCATCGTGGATGGTTCAGTCTTCCCTCGAGGGAGGACGGATATATTTCCGTTATCCCTTGAGGGCTCGAGGGTCCCTACTCAAGATCACTCCCACTCTCACATCAATCGGGCGTATTTAGTAGAGCTACTATAAGAGCCTCCGTCCTCATTTAACACTCAGAGCTACAGTGATTAAGTTACGGTGATAATCCCTCTTTGGAAGTGCACATATAAACCTTTTATAATAAATACACAAAAATTTTTTATCTATATTTTAGTTCGTCTAGAATATAAGGTAACGGGCTTCACAGGTGATTGTTACAAGTGGTGACAACCCAGGAAGGTTGTTACATATATTACAGCTTCACAAGTAGTTGTTATACAACGTTAACAGTCACCCAACAGTTACACAGTTGGTAAAGGTAGAGATATTATATGTTCTCCCCATTACTGTTATATACTGTTACATTAAGAAGAAGCTGTTGTTACAAACGATATATTGTGTCCAGTCCTCGTCACGGTAAACGCTATATTGTGTTCAGTCTCGTCACAGTAAACGCTATATTGTGTCCAGTCTCGTCACAGTAAACGCTATATTGTGTTCAGTCTCGTCACAGTAAACACTATATTGTGTCCAGCTTCACCACAGGTAAACTTATACACCCTTTGTGTTCATTCTCGCCAAGTCTTTGTTAGGAAGAACATCAGATTGGGGTCACGTTTTACGAGCTTGGAAAAGACGGAGGTATTTTAAACATCCTTCAGTTCTTAAGTTCAAACACAGGAAGGATAATGGCGTTGAGACGACGAAGAATGCGAAGACGAGAGGGGGAAGATTTTGATGACAATGCTGACTTGTTCTTTCCAGGTCATTTTGTCATATAATTATACAAAGGAATTTGGTAAATTTCACAACCTGGAGAGTTTTGGAGACTATTGGTATATAATATAGTATAAGAGACCAATACAGGAACACTTGAAGATCTGTATAAATCGTTTCTTGTTTTAGTAAACGTTCACACTCTGATCTATCTCTATTATCTTTGAAGCTATTAAGTTCTAAAACAGGTCAGGTAATTTACCGACATCTTATAATTATTAAGGTTGACCCCAACAAGAGTAAGTGAAGCTCTTTAATATTCCCCAGCAGTAGAGTTCATTTGGTAGACCAGAAACGAGTGGCTGCTCCTGACCTAACTAACCTGATTTGCATAACACACAACTGAAGGGTTGAGAAGATTATAATGGTAGGAAATATTTCGTTCATGGGACACCATTCTTACCTCTCCTTTCCCCTCTCTCTTGTCTATCTCTTTTCTCTTCTTTCTTCTCTTTCTCATGCTCTACTCTCCCGTGTTTTTATCTCCCTCTCTCCTTGTTCGGTCAACTTATGGATTTCTTCGTTTTCTTCCACGCTTTGTCTTCTCTCCTTTCCTTGTCTCTTTATCCTTTTCTCTCCCTTCTCCTATATTGTCTTCCCTTCCTTCTCTCCCCCTTTTCCTAATTACTACCCATCTCTCTTTTGTCCCTCTCCACCAAGCGTCTGTCTGTCTGTCTCCGTTATTGACTGTTATATTTAGTGAATATGTAGGTACGTGTTTGTGGTAGTGTGTGTTAAAACTTATGTAAGTATTATGGGTGTGTATCTCAGCGATGGTTCAGTAAGTGTATGTCCGTGTGTTTGTATAACAACAACAACAAACTCGAAGAAGACTACACTCGATGCTCGAGTTTGTTTTGCAGAACACAACAAATCAGTGAGCAGCCCGGGTGAACCTCCCTCAGATGATGTAAAGTGCCTCCAGGTTTTGTGTATAAAACATTTTACGGATTAGCATTAATTTATTCATGGAATATGGTCAAAAGGTTTACTATCATACCCACCATGCGTTGTGGCTCTTAAATAGTTAATAAGTAATATGGTTGTGTTGACATCGGCTGTGAAGGACTTGCATGTACTCGAGCTTAATGTAGTTGGGAATTAACAACATCTATCAGTCAGGTAAGAAAAGGTACAGAGAGCACCCGGGGGTCAAAGGTTCACTCCCTCCCAAACTGAAGCAGTATCGACCCCAAATGAGATAAAACAACACACCCGCACCAGATGACAGTCAGGGTAAGTCAGTTCGGAGACTCATTCCCATGACTCAGTTTCACTGTACATTGAGCTCAATAAACGAGGATGTAATATTTGAATAACATTACAGTAATATCCGGGTTTTGGTGTTTATATTATTGTCTGTTAAACATGTTGTTATGAGGTAAAAATGTTGAACCAAATGTCAACAACAACAAACTATTTTATTTTTCTCTGGTGACCTACTCGTGAGGATTATCAAGGTGGGAACAATGTAGGGACAGGATAGGATTGTAAGGAAGGATTTGAGTTAGGTTAAAGGTTAGGTAGTCGACGGCTATTATCGTCACCTTAGATTCTCTTTTAGTGACTTGAATGAGAAACTTAGATGTGTTCTCATGTTTTCAGCCACAGGGGTACAGAATAAAAACTTACCAATGTTAAAGAATCCTAAGAAGAGTCTACTCCATGACCTGACATGACGAGGCTGATACAGAGACCAGCATCTAGTGACACAGTCTTGGGAATTCTAGTGAATAAACAGATAAACTTTTTCAAAGGTGCGTTTTCTTGCTGAGGATAAAACAATTTTGAGGAAAACTGCTTTAAATTATATGTAGTTACCCGATAGAACACTTTATATCAGGTTGTTACATATTATATAAATAATAACTTTCCGTATAAGAACTTAGTAAATTATTTTCCTTGGGTGTATACACTCTTTCTCGCTGTAAGTTTAATAAAATAATCAGACATACAGTGTTTACTAACCTCTTGGTA
The DNA here is from genome assembly GCF_018991925.1 of Homarus americanus. Taxonomy (NCBI): domain Eukaryota; kingdom Metazoa; phylum Arthropoda; class Malacostraca; order Decapoda; family Nephropidae; genus Homarus; species Homarus americanus. The sequence continues at coordinate 271 of NW_024749644.1, read as the reverse complement.
GGCCGCGGGTGAGTTCCTCTGTTCAGAAAACCCCGGAAAGATGTAAATGGTGGAAGACTCTTTACATTATTATATATTACGAGAATTACCATTAAGGCTCAGACGAGGGTGGTTGGTGAGTTATGTGACAGTGTGTCCAAGTTAGGATATTTCACCCCTGTACTTATGGCCGTGAGGGGGACGTGTGTGTGGGGGGAGTGTGGGGGTTTGTGGTAGAGGGGTGTGTGTGTGTGTGTGTGTGGAGGGTAGTGTGGGGCTTTGGGGTGTGGGG
>NW_024749643.1:0-22700 GCF_018991925.1 Homarus americanus | reverse complement strand
GAGGGCCAGGCACCCTTCAGTGACATGACCCGGGGCGTCAGGGCTGGGCAACCTCAGTGCTATGAGCTGGGATGTGAGGCCGGGCACTTTATGCCATGAAACGGGTGAGGGCCGGGCACCCCTACAGAGCCATGAACAGAGTGAGGCCGGGCACCATCACATGACCTGAGTGAGAGACGGCACCTTTTCAGTGCCATGACCTGTATGAGGGCCGTGCACCTTTTCAGTGACATGACCTGGGGTGAGGGCAGGCACCCCTTAGTGACATGACCCGGGTATGAGAGGGCTGGCACCCCTCCAGCACCATGACCTGGGGTGTGAGGGCTGTCCCCTTCAGTGCCATGACCCGGGTGTGAGGCTGGGCACCCTTCATCCCCATGACCCAGGAGTGTGAGGGCCAGGCACCCCTTCAGTGTCATGACCTGGAGGAAGGCTTGGCACCCTCCAACACCATGACCCGGAGTGTGAGGGGCCACCCCTTCAGTGTCATGAACCGGGTGTGACGCCTGGCTCCCCTTCAGTGCCATGACTCGGTGTGAGGGCCTGGCACCCTTCAGTGACAGACCTACGGGGTGAGGCCGGGCAGCCTTTCAGTGTCAAGACCCGGGGTCAATGAGCCAGGCACCCCTCCAGCACCATGACCCGGAGTGTGAGGGTCGGGCACCCCTTCAGTGTCATGAACCGGGGTGTGACGGCGGGCTCTCCTTCAGTGCCATGACCAGGGTGAGTGCCAGGCTCCCCTTCAGTGACATGACCTGGGGATGTGAGGGCGGGCAGCCTTTCAGTGTCATTAACAGGTTGTGAGGATGAGAGACCCTTAAATGCCATGAGCAGGTGTGAGTGCCGGGCACCCATAAAGTGCATTGAAAAGGGTGTGGCCTGGTCAGGCACCTTCACTTGACCCGGGGTGTCAGGGCCAGGCACCCCTCACTTGACAGGGTGTCAGGGGCCAGGCACCCCTTAACTTGAACCGGGAGGCTGCCGCCTTCCCTTGACCAGGGGTTCCAGGCCAGGCCCCTCCCATGACCCAGGGTGTGACGCCAGGCACCCCTAGTGACATGAGCTGGGGTGTGGGGCAGGCACCCCTACAGTGTTATGAACCGGGGTGTGAGGGCCAGGCACCTCTTCACATGACCCAGGGGTGGTGGGCCAGGCACCCCCTTAGCACCTGACCCAGGGTGTGAGGCAGGGCACCCCTTCAGTACCATGACCCGGGGTGTGAGGGCCAGGCACCCCTTCAGTGAAATCACCCGGGGGTGTGAGAGCTGGGCACCTTAATTGACATGACCCGGTGTGAGGCCAGGGAACCCCTTCAGTGCCATGACCTGGGGTGTGAGGCCAGGCACCCCTTCAGTCCAAGCATGACCCAGGTTTGAGGGCCGGACACCCTTTCATGTTATAACCCCAGGTGTGAGGTTCGGGCACACCTCAGCACCATGACCCGGGGTGTGAGGTTCTGGCACACCTTCAGTGCCATAACCCGGGGTGTGAGGCCCTGCACCCTTCAGCACCATGATCCAGGGTGCCAGGGCCTGGCTCGATTTCAGTGCCAAGAATCCCGGGGTGTGAGGGCCGAAACCCATCAGCACCATAATCCAGGGGTGTGAGGGCCGGGAACCCTTATGTCCAGGGTGTGAGGGCCAGAGCACCCCTTTAGTGACATGGCCCGGGGTGTGAGGGGCCAGGCTCCCTGCAGTGCCATGACCGGGGGTGTGAGGAGGCGGGCACCCTCAGCACCATGACCCGGGGTGTGAGGGCCGCGAACCACTTCAACCCCATGATCCGTGGTGTGAGGGCTGGGCACCTTTGGAGTCCATGATCCCGGGGTGTGAAAGCCAGGCACCTTCAGCACCATGACCCAGGATGTAAGGGCCAGGCACCCCTTCAGTGCCGTGACCCGGGAGTGTGAGCCCAAGCACCCCTTCAGTGACATGACCGGGGTGTGAGGGCCGGGGCACCCTCCAGCACCATGACCCCGGGGTGTGAGAGCTGGGAACCAGCAGCCCCATGACCCGTGGGGTGAGGCCCAGGCACCCCTTGGGTCCATGACCGGGGTGTGAGGCGTGCACTCAGTGCCACTTGACCCGGGGTGTGAGGCCAGGGAACCCCTTCAGTGTCGCCCTAGAGCAGGGGTGTGAGGCCAGGCACCCTTTCAGTGCGATAGAGCGGTATGAAGGCCGGGCAGCCTAGTGCATGAACCAGGGTGTGAGGCTGGGCACCCCTTCAGTGCCATGAATAGGGGTGTGAGGCTGGGCACCTGTTGTTTATGACCCGTGGCGTCTGGGCGGGCAACCCCTTTGGTCCATGACCGAGTGTGAGGCCGTGCACTGGTCCATGACCCAGGGGTGTGAGCCATGAGCCTTCAGTGACATGACCCGGGATGTGAGACCAGGCACCTTTAGTGACATGACCCGGGGTGTGAGGCCAGGCACCCCTCCAGCACCATGACCCGGGTGTGAGGGTCAGGAACGCTTCAGCCCCAGACCCGTAGGGTGTCGGGCACCCTCAGCACCATGACCCGGAGTGTGAGGGGCCAGGCACTTGCTCAGTGTCATGAACCGGGGTGTGAGCGCCGGGCACCCTTCTAGTGCCATGAATCTGGGTGTGAAAGGCAGAGCACCCCTGGTGCTGTGAGCCAGGGGTGTGAGGGGCCGGTCACCCCTTCAGTGCCATGAATAAGGGGTGTGAGGCCAGGGGCATGATGACATGACCGGGGCGTCAGGGGCGGAACCCAACCCTTCAGTGCCATGAGCCGGGATGTGAGGGCCGGGCACCCCTTTAGTGCAATGAAACGGGTGTGAGGGCGGGGCACCCCTACAGAGCTATGAACCAGAGTGTGAGGGCCGGGCACCCCTTCACATGACACGGGGTGTGAGAGACGGGCACCTTTTCAGTGCCATGACCCTGGGTATGAGGGCCGTGCACCTTTTCATTGACATGACCCGGGGTGTGAGGGCCGGGCACCCCTTTAGTGACATGATCCGGGGTATGAGGGGCGGGCACCCCTCCAGCACCATGACCCGGGGTGTGAGGGCCTGTCACTCCTTCAGTGCCATGACCCGGGGTGTGAGGGCTGGGCACCCCTTCAGCCCCATGACCCGGAGTGTGAGGGCCGGGCAACCCTTCAGTGTCATGACCCGGGGTGTGAAGGATTGGCAACCCTCCAACACCATGACCCGGAGTGTGAGGGCCTAGCACCCCTTCAGTGTCATGAACCGGGGTGTGACGGCCGGGCTCCCCTTCAGTGCCATGACCCGGGGGTGTGAGGGGCTTGGCACCCTTCAGAAGTGACATGACCTGGGGTGGAAGGCACCCCTCCAGCACCATGACCCGGAGTGTGAGGGCTGGGCACCCCTTCAGTGTCATGAACCGGGGTGTGACGGCCGGGCTCCCCTTCAGTGCCATGACCCGGGGTGTGAGGGCCGGGCTCCCCTTCAGTGACATGACCTGGGGTGTGAGGGCCGGGCAACCTTTCAGTATCATTAACCAGGTTGTGAGGGATGGGCACTCTTAAATGCCATGAAACGGGGTGTGAGTGCTGGGCACCCATAAAGTGCATTGAAAAAGGGTGTGTGGTCCGGGCACCCCTTCACTTGACCCGGGGTGTCAGGGCCGGGCACCGCTTCACTTGACCCGGGGTGTCAGGGCCGGGCACCCCTCCAGCACCATGACCCGGGGTGTGAGCGCCGGGCACCCCATAAGTGACATGAGCTGGGGTGTGGGGGCAGGGCACCCCTACAGTGTTATGAACCGGGGTGTGAGGGCCGGGCACCTCTTCACATGACCCGGGGTGTAAGGGCCAGGCACCCCATTAGCACTATGACCCGGGGTGGAGGCGGGGCACCCCAGTACCATGACCCGGGGTGTGAGGGCCAGGCAACCCTTCAGTGAAATCACCGGAGGTGTGATAGCTGGGCACCCCTTCATTGACATGACCCGGGATGAGGGCCGGGCACCCTTTCAGTGACATGACCCGGGGTGTGAGGGCCGAGCACCCCTCCACCACCATGACCCGGGGTGTGAGGTCCGGGAACCCCTTCAGTGCCATGACCCTGGGTGTGAGGGCTGGGCACCCCTTCAGTGACATGACCCGGGGTTTGAGGGCCGGACACCCTTTCAGTGACATAACCGGGGTGTGAGGTTCGGGCACACCTCCAGCACCTTGACCCGGGGTGTGAGGTTCGGGCACACCTTCAGTGCCATGACCCGGGGTGTGAGCCCTGCCCCTGTAGCACCGCAGTCCAGGGGTGTAGGGGCCTGGCTCGTTCAGTGCCAGAATCCCGGGGTGAGGGCCAGAAGCCCATCAGCACCATAATCCAGGGGTGTGAGGGCCGGGGAACACTGCAACCCCATGTCCCGGGAGTGTGAGGGCCAGGCACTGGTGACATGGCCCGGGGTGTGGGGGCCAGGCTCCTGCAGTGCCATGACCCGGGGTGTGAGGACAGGCACCCCTCCAGCACCCATGACCAGGGGTGTGAGGGGCCACTGAACCCGCTTCAACCCCATGATCCATGAATGTGAGGGCTGGAGCACCTTTAGGTCCATGATCCGGGTGTGGCCAGGCACCCCTTCAGCACCATGACCCGGGATGTAGGGCCAGGCACCCCTTCCAGTGCCGTGACCCGGGGAGTGTGAGGCCAACACCCCTTCAGTGATGACATGACCCGGTGTGAGGGCCGGGCACCCTCAGCACCATGACCCGGGTGTGAGGCTGGGAACCGCTTCAACCCCCATGACCCGTGGGGGGTGGCCGGGCACCCCTTTGGGTCCATGACCCAGGGTGTGAGGCCGTGCACCACTCAGTGCCATGACCCAGGGGTGTGAGGCCAGGGAACCTCAGTGTCATGAAGCAGGTGTGAGGCCAGGCACACCCTTTCAGTGCGATGGAAAAACAGGGGTATGAAGGCCAGGCAGCCCTACAGTGCCTGTGGACAGGTGTGGGGCCAGGCACCTTCAGTGCTGCCATGAATAGAGTTGTGAGGGCTGGGCACCCCTTCAGTGACTATGACCCGTGGCGTCCTGGGCCGGAGCAGCCCTTTGGGTCCATGACCCGGGGTGTGAGGGCCGTGCACCCCTTGGGTCCATGACCCAGGGGTGTGAGGCCATGAGCCCCTTCAGTAACATGACCCCGGGATGTGAGGGCCAGGCACCTTTATTGACATGACCCGGGGTGTGAAGGCCAGGCACCTCAACACCATGACCCGGGTGTGAGGTCAGGAACCACCCAGCCCCCAGACCCGTAAAGGGTGATGTCAGGCACCCCTCCAGCACCATGACCCAGGTGTGAGGGCCAGGCACCCCTTCAATGTCATGAACTGGGTGAGCCAGGCACCCTTCTGAATCTGGGTGTGAGAGGAGGCCGGGCACCCCTACAGTGCTGTAGACAGGGTGTGAGGGCCAGTCACCCCTTCAGTGCCATGAATAAGGGTGTGAGGGCCGGCACTTTCAGTGACATGACCCGTGAGGCCGGGCACCTCCAGAACCATGACCTGGGGTGGAGGGCTGGAACCCTTCAGTGCCATGACCTGGGGTGTGAGGGCCGGGCACCCCTTCAGTGACATGACCCGGGGTTTGAGGGCCGACACCCTTTCAGTGACATAACCCCGGTGAGGTTCGGGCACACTCCAGCACCATGACCCGGGTGTGAGGTTCGGGCACCAGTGCCATAACGGGGTGTGAGGGCCCTGCACCCCTTCAGCACCATGATCCAGGGTGTAGGGCCTGGGCTCGATTTCAGTGCCAAGAATCGGGGTGTGAGGGCGGGAAACCCATCAGCACCATAATCCGGGTGTGAGGGCCGGGAACGCTGCAACCCCATGTCCTGGGTGGAGGGCCGGGCACCCCTTTAGTGACATGGCCCGGGTGTGAGGGCCAGGCCCCTGCAGTGCCATGACCCGGGTGTGAGGGACGGCACCCCTCCAGCACCATGACCCGTGAGGGCCACGAACCGCTTCAACCCCATGATCCGTGGTGTGAGGGCTGGGCACCTTTAGGTCCATGATCCGTGTGAGGGCTGCATCCTTTAAGTGCCATGACCAGGGTGAGTGCTGGGACCCTTGTGCCATGAATCGGGTGTGAGGGCGGGCACCCCTACAGAGCATGAACCAGAGTGTGAGGGCCGGGCACCCCTTCACATGACACGGGGTGTGAGAGACAGGCACCAGTGCCATGACCCGGGGTATGAGGGCCGAGCACGCCTTCAGCGCTATGACCCGGGGGTGAGGGCGGGCATTTTTCAGTGATATGACCCTGGGTGTGAGGACGGGCACCCTTCAATGATATGACCCGGGGGGTGAGGGCCGGGCACCTTAGCTCTATGACCACGGGGTGTGAGGGCCGGGCATACCTTCAGTGCCATGACCCGGGGTGTGAGGGCTGGCCTGTGCCATGACCCGGGTGTGAGGGCCGGTCCCGCCTTCAGTGCCATGACCTGGGGGTGAGGGCCGCACTTGTTTAGCTCTATGACCAGGGGTGTGAGGGCCGGGCATACCAGTGCCATGAAATGGGGTGGAGGTCCGGGCACCCTGACAGAGCTATGAACCGGGGTGTGAGGGCCGAGCACCTATTCTGTGCTGACCCAGGGTGTGAGGGCCGGGCACCCCTTTCAGTGCCATGAATCGGGGTGTGATAGCCGGGCACCCCTTCAGCTCCATGACCTGGGGTGAGGACGGAACCGCTTCAACCATTACCCGGGGTGAGGGTCGGGCACCTTTAGGTCCATGAACCGTGGTGTGAGGACCAGAACCGCTTCAACCCCATGACCCAGGGTGTGAGGTCTGGGCACCCCTTTAGGTCCATGACCCGGGGTGAGGGCTGCACTCAGTGACATGACCCTGGGTGTGAGGGCCGGGCACCCCTTAGTGACATGACCCGGGGTAAGGGGCGGGCACCCTCTGACCATGACCTGGAGGAGGGCGGCACCTTCAGTGTCATGGAACGGGGTGTGACGCCTGGCTCCCTCTCAGTGCCATGACCGGGGTGTGAGGGGCCAGCACCCTTCAGTGACATGACCTGGGGTGAGGGCGGCAACCTTCAGTGTCATGACCCGGGTGAAGGCGGCACCCTCCAGCACCATGACCCGGAGTGTGAGGGCCAGCACCTTCAGTGTCATGAACTGTGACGGCTGCCCCTTCAGTGCCATGACCCGGGGTGTGAGGGGCCCTTCAGTGACATGACCTGGGGTGTGGGGCCAGGCAACCTTTCAGTATCATTAACCTGGTTGTGAGGGATGGGCACCATTAAATGCCATGAAACGGGGTGTGAGTGCCGGCACCCATATAGTGCATTGAAAAAGGGTGGGTCCGGGCACCTTCACTTGACAGGGGTGTCAGGCCGGGCACCTCTTCACTTGACCGGGGTGTCAGCCGGGCACCTCCAGCACCATGACCCGTGTGAGCGCCGGGCACCCCAAAGTGACATGAGCGGGGTGTGGAGCAGGGCACCCTACATTGTTATGAACGGGGTGTGATGCATGACCCGGGTGTAAGGGCCAGGCACCCCTTCAGCACCATGATCCAGGGTGTAAGGGCCGGCCCGATTTCAGTGCCAGAATGGGGTGTGAGGCGGAACCGCTGCACCCCATGTCCTGGGTGTGAGGGCCGGGCACCCCTTTAGTGACATGACCTGTGAGGGCAGGAACCCCAGGCACCATGACCGGGGTTTGAGGGCCAACCCTTTCAGTGCCATGAATCCGGGTGTGAAGCCGGGCACCCTTCAGCACCATGACCCGGGGTAGGGCCAGGCACCCCTGCAGCCATGACCCGGGTGTGAGGGACGGCACCCTCCAGCACCATGACCTGGGGTGTGAGGGCGGGAAGCGCTTCAACCCCAGATCCGTGGTGGAGCTGGGCACCCCTTAAGGTCCATGACCCGTGAGGGCTGCATCCTGGTGCCATGACCAGGGTGAGTGCTGGGGACCCTTTCACTGCCATGAATCGGGTGAAAGCCGGGCACCCCTTCAGCACCATAACCCCGGGTGTGAGGGCCAGGCACCCTTCAGTGCCGTGACCGGGGTCCAAGGCTGACCCCTTCAGTGACATAACCCGGGGTGTGAGGGCTGGCACCCTTCAGTGACATGACCCACGGCGTCAGGGGCAGGCAACCTTTAGGTCCATGACCGGGGTGTGATGGGTGCACCTCATAGGTCCATGACCCGGGTGTGAGGGCCGTGAACCCTTCAGTGACATGACCCGGGTGAGGGCCGGGCACCCTCCAGCACCATGACCCTGGGTGTGAGGGTCGAGAACCGCTTCAACCCCTGACCCAGGCGAACGGGTGAGGGCTGGGCACCCCATCAGCACTGCTAACCCGGGGTGTGGTGGCCGAACCGCTGCAACCCCATGTCCTGGGTGTGAGGGCCGGGCACCCTTTAGTGACATGGACCTGGGTGTGTGAGGGCCAGGAACCCTCAGGACACCATGACCCGGGGTTTGAGGGCTGGACCCTTTTCTGTGTGCCAAGTGAATCGGGGGTGTGAAAGCCGGGCATCCTTCAGCTCCATCAACCGGGGTGTGGAGGGCTAGGCACCTCTGCATGACCCGGGTGTGAGGGACGGGCACCCCTCCAGCATTATGACCCGGGGTGAGGGGCGGGAAATGCTTCAACCCCATGATCCGGTGGTGAGGGCTGGGCACCCCTTTAGGTCCATGACCCGGGTGTGAGGGCCTTGCATCCTTAAGTGCTATGACCTGGGGAGTGAGTGCTGGGGACGCCAGTGCCATGAATCGGGTGATGGGTCAGCACCCCTTCAGCTCCATGACCCGTGGTGTGAGGACCACGAACTGCCCAAACCCCATGACCCAGGGTAGAGGTCTGGGCACCTTTTAGGTCCATGACCCGGGGTGAGGGCTGCACTTTTCAGTGACATGACCTGGGTGAGGCTGGCACCCCTTTAGTGACATGACCCGGGATATGAGGGCGGGCACCTCCACACCATGACCTGGGTGAGGGCCGGGAACCATGAACCCCATGACCTGTGGGTGAGGGGTTGGCACCTTTTTTAGGTCCATGACCCGGGTGTGAGGGTTGCATTCCTTTCAGTGCTATGACCTGGGACGTCAGGGCCGGGCAACCTTCAGTGCTATGAGCCGGGATGAGGGCTGCAACCCCTTTTAGTGCTGGGTGAAACGGGGTGAGGGCTGGGCACCCCTACAGAGCAATGAACCAGAGTGTGAGGCTGGCCTCTTCACATGACACGGGGTGTGAGGGCCGGGCACCTTTCAGTGCCATGACCTGGGTAGGAGGCCGGGTACTTTCAGAGTTATGAGACCGTGGCGGTTGAGCACCCCTTCAATGATATGACCCGGGGTGAAGGGTACTTGCTTAGCTCTATATCCCAGGGGTGAGGGCCTGGCACCCTTCAGTGACATAAACTGGCAGAAGGCCGGGCACCCTCCAGTGCCCATGACCTGGAGGTGGAGGGGGCCGGGCACCCTTCAGTGCGTCGCGAACCGGGTGTGATTTGCCGGCACCCCCTTCAGTGCCATGAACAGGGGTGGAGGGCAGGGCACCGCCTTAGTGACATGACCCGTGTGAGGCTGGGAACCCTTCTAGGACCGGGCACCCTTCAGTGTCGTGAACCGGAGGTGACGGCCGGGCACCCTTCAGTGCCATGAACAGGGGTGTGAGGTCCGGGCACCCTCAGTGACTTCCACCTGGTGTGTGAGGGCTGGGCACCCTTCAGGACCATGACCTGGGGGTGTGAAGACCGGCACCTTTTTCAGTGACATGACCCGGGGTGTGAGGCTGGGCTCTCAGTGACACAGAATCGGTGTGTGATGGCTGGGCACCCTTTCAGTGCTAAGTGACCTGGGGTGGGAGGGCTGGCACCTTCAGTGACATGTGGACCCGGGTGTGAGGGCCGGCACCTCTCCAGCACCATGTCCCTCGGGTGTGAGGGCCGGGACTGCTTCAACCTGTGGACTGTGGTAGGGCTGAAATTCCCTTCAGGTCCATGACCCGGGGTGTGAGGGCTGCACCTATTCAGGCGCTGGGCGACCTGGGGTGTGAGGGCTGGGCAACCCTTCAGGCATGTCATGAAATCTGCAGGAGGGCCAAAACCCATTCAGTGCGGCGAAACGGGGTGTGAAGGCCAGGCACCCCTTGGGCAGTGCTGGGGGAGCTGGGTGTGAGGGCTGGGCACTCCTTCAGTGCCATGAATAGGGGTGTGAGGCTGGGCACCCCTTCAGTGACATGACCCGGGGGCGTCAGTGCCGGGCAACCTTTAGGGTCCATTACCCGGTGTGTGAGGGCTGTGGCACTTTTAGGGTCCACTTCCCGGGGTGTGAGGGCTGAACCCCTGGCCAGTGACATGACCTGGGTGGTGCTGGCACTCCCTTATTGACATGACCTGGGGTGTGAGGGCCGGCACCTGTTTAGCTCTATGACCACGGGGTGTGAGGGCCGGGCATACCTTCAGTGCCAAGGACCTGGTGCAGGGCCAGGCATACTTTCAGTGCCATGGCCAGGGGTGTGACGGCCGGGCACCGCTTCAGTGACATGACCAGGGCGTCAGGGCGACACCCCTTCAGTGCTATGAGCCGGGGTGTGAGGCCGGGCACTCTTATGCCAGGAAAACGGGTGGAGGCCCGGCACACCCGACAGACATATGAACCTGGGTGGGCTGGCAATCTATTCAGTTAAGGACCCGGGGTGTGAGGGCCGGGCACCTTTCAGTGCCATGAATCGGGTGTGATGGCCGGGCACCCTTCAGCATGACCCATGGTGTGAGGACTGGAACTGCCTAACCCCATTACCCGGGGTGTGTGAGGGTCAAGGCCCCCTTTAGGTCCATGACCTGGGGTGAAGGCCGGGCACCCTTCCAGCACCTGGCGCGAACAGGGTGGAGGGCCGGGCACGCTTGCACGGACTGGGGTGAGGCCGGAACCCTTTCAGGACCGGCACCTTCAGTGTCGGGAATAGGGTGGATGGCTGGCACCCTTTCGAAAGCGGGCGAATAGGGTGTGAGGCTGGGCACCCTTTAGTGACTGGACCTGGGTGGAGGGCCGGCACCCCTTCAGACCATGACCCAGGGTGTAGGACTGGGCACCTTCAGTGCTATGACCTGGGTGAGGGCCGGGCTCCCCTTCATGCTATGAATCGGTAGTGCAGATGGCCGAGCACCTTCAGTGCCGCGACCCGGGGGTGAGGCTGGCATCTCCAGCACTTAAGGTCCTGGGCGGTGAGGGCTGGAACTCCCCTTTCAACCCCGTGACCTGTGGTGTGGAGGCCAGGCACCCCTTAGTTCCATGACCGCAGGGGGCTGTGCACTATTCAGTGCTATGACCGGGTGGAGGGGCCGCCGGGCACCCCTTCAGTGTCATGACCAGGAGGGCTGGTCCCTCCATCAGTGCCATGACCTGGGTGAGGGTTGGCACTATTCAGTGCTGTGAACTGGGTGTGAGGGCTGGCACCCTTCAGTGACATGACCTGGGTGTGAGGGGTTGCACCTTTCTGAAAACATGACCCGGGACGTCAGGGCTGGGCAAACCTCAGGTGCCATGAGCCGGGATGAGGGCCGGGCACCCTTTAGTGCTATGAAATGGGGTGAGGCCGGGCACCCCTACAGAGCAATGAACCAGAGGTGAGGGCTGGCCTCTTCACATGACACGGGAGGAGGGCCGGGCACCTTTCAAAGGCGACTCAGTATGAGGCCGGCACGCCTTCAGAGTTATGACCCGTGTGGCGGGCCGAGCACCCCTTCAATGATATGACCGGGGTGAGGGTCAGCACCTGCTTAGCCCCCATGACCAGGGGTGGAGGGCTCCACACCCCTTCAGTGACATAACCAAGGGTGTGAAGGCCGGGCACCCTTCCAGCACCTCGGCGACCGGAGTGTGAGGGCCGGGCAACTTCTTCAGTGTCATGAACCGGGGTGACGTGCCGGGCACCCCTTCAGTGCCATGAGAACAGGGGTGTGAGGGCAGGGCACCGCCTAGTGACATGACCTGGGGTGTGAGGCTGGGAACCCTTTCAGGACTGGGCACCCCTTCAGTGTGTCGCGGGAACTGGTGTGACGGCTGCACCCCTTCAAAGGCGAACAGTGTGGAGGTCCGGCACCCTTTAGTGACTCTGGACCCGGGGTGTGGAGGGCCGGCACCCCCTTCAGACCATGACCCGTGTGTGAAGACTGCACCTTTTTCAGTGACATGACCCGGGTGAGGGCCGGGCTCCCCTTCAGTGAGACATGAATCGGGTGTGTGATGGCCGGGCACCCCTTCAGTGCCATGACCTGTGAGGGGTTGGGCACTTCAGTGACATGACCTGGGGTGTGGAGGGCGGCACCCTCCAGCACCACATGTCCCTGGTGTGAGGGCCGGGACTGCTTCAAACCTCGTGACCCGTGGTGTGAGGGCCAGGCACCCTTCAGGTCCATGACCGGGGTGTGAGGGCTGTGCACCCATTCAGTGCCATGACCTGGGTGTGGAGGGCTGGGCAACCTTTCAGTGTCATGAAACGGGGTGTGAGGGCCGGCACCCATTCAAAGTGATGAAATGTGGGGCGTGAAGGGGCCAGGCACCCCCATAGGTGCTGTGAGCCGGGTGTGAGGGGCCGGGCACCCTTCAGTGCTATGAATAGGGGTGTGAGGGCCGGCACTCCTTCAGTGCATATGACTCCGGGCGTTGTGTGCCGGGCAACCTTTTGGGGTCTATTACTCCGTGTGAGGGTTGTGCACTCTTTAGGTCCACTTCGGGTGAGGGGTTGCGGAACTGCCAGTGACATGACCTGGGTGGGAGGGCCGGGCACCCCTTTTTATTGACATGACCTGGGTGTGAGGGCCGGGCACTCTGTTTAGCTCTATGACCACGGGTGTGAGGGCCGGCACACCTTCTGCGCCATGACCCGTGTGAGGGCTGCATCTTCAGTGCCATGGCCAGGGTGTGACGGCCGGGCACCGTTTGAGGACATGACCAGGGCGTCAGGGCCGGACACCCCTTCAGTGCCACATATGAGCCGGGTGAGGCTGGGCACCCTTGGGCGTTGTGGAATGGGGTGGAGGAGTCTGGCACACCGACAGAGCTATGAACCTGGGTGAGGCTACACCCATTCAGTGCCATGAATCGGGGTGTGATGGCCGGCACCCCTTCAGCTCCATGACCCATGGTGTGAGGACTGGGGAACTGCTTCAACCCCATTACCCGGGGTGGGGAGGTCGGGCACCCCTTAGGTCCATGACCTGGGTGTGAAGGCCGCACCTTCCAGCACCATGAACAGGGGGGTGAGGGTCAAGCATCGCTTTTAGTGACTTGACCTGGGGTGTGTGAGGGCCGGGAACCCTTTCAGGACTGGGCACCCCTTCAGTGTCGTGTGAACAGGGGTGTGATATGCACCCCTTCAGTGCCAGTGAACAGGGGTGTGAGGGCCGGGTTCCTTTTTAGTGACTTGGACTGGGTGTGGAGGGCTGGGCACCCCCTTCAGGACCATGACCAGGGTGTGAGGACTGGGGCACCCTTCAGTGCCATGACCCGGGGTGTGAGGGCTGGCCCCCTTCAGTGCCAAGTGAACGGTGTGTGATGGGCCGAGCACCTCTTCAGTGCCATGAGACCGGGTGTGAGGCCGGGCACCCTTCAGTGACATGACCCGGGTGTGAGGGCCGGGCACTCCCTCCAGCACCATGCGCGTCTCATGGGTGTAGGGCTGTGAACCCCTTCAACCCCGTGACCCGTGGTGTGTGAGGGGCTGGGCACCCCTTTAGTTCCATGACCTGGGTGTGGAGGGCCGTGCACTCATTCAGTGCTATGACCCGGGGTGTGTGAGGGCCGGGCACCCCTTCAGTGTCATGACCCGGGGGTGTGAGGGCCGGTCCCTCCATCAGTGCCATGACCTGGGTGAGGGCCGGGAAGCACTCATTCAGTGCCAGAACTGGGTGTGAGGGCCGGGCACCCCTCTCAGTGACATGACCTGGGGTGTGAGGGGGCTGGCACCCCTTTTTATTGACATGACCTGGGTGTGAGGGCTGGCACCTTTCGTTTAGCTCTATGACCACGGGTGTGAGGGCCGGGCATACCTTCAGTGCTACACTCAGGGTGAGGGCCGGGTCACTTTCAAAGCCATGAGACCTGGGTGTGAGGGCTTTATCCCTCCTTTCCAGTGCCATGACCCGGGGGTGAGGGCCGGGCACCTGTTTAGCTCTATATGACCAGGGTGTGAGGGCCGGGCATACCTTCAGTGCCATGGCCAGGGGTATGACGGCCGGGCACCGCTTCAGTGCCATGACCCGGGTGTGAGGGCCGGGCACTCTTCAGTGACATGACCCAGGCGTCAGGGCTGGACACCAGTGCCACGAAATGGGGTGTGAGGGCCGGGCACCCCTTATGCCATGAAACGGGGTGGAGGTCTGGGGCACCCCTGACAGAGCTATGAACTGGGTGTGAGGCTGAGCACCTATTCAGTGCCATGACCTGGGGTGTGGAGGCCGGGCAAATTTCAAAGTGCCATGAATCGGTGATGGCTGGCACCCCGGGGGTGGAGGCCGGGCACCCTTCAGCACCATGACCCAGAGCGTTAGGGCAGGCTCAATTCAGTGCCAAGAATCGGAGTGTGAGGGCCGGGCATCCCTTAGTGACATGAGCCGGGTGAGGGCCGGCACCCTCCAGCACCATCACCCGTGTGAGGGCCTGTCACCTTCAGTGCTATGACCCGTGTGAGGGCTAGTCACCCTTCAGGTGACCCGTGTGAGGGTGGGGAACCTCTTCAACCCCATGACCTGTGGTGGGGGGGCACCCCTTAGGTCCATGGACCTGGGTGGGAGGGCATGCACCCCTTCAGTGCCATGACCCGGGGTGAGGGCCGCACCTTCAGTGTCTTGAACCGGGGTGAGGGGCCGGGCACCTTTCAGTGCGATGAAACAGGGTGTGGGGGCAGGCACTTCACATAACACGGGGTGTGAGGGCGGAACCGCTTCATCCCCATGATCCGTGGTGTGAGGGCTGGGCACCCTTTAGGTCCATGACCTGGGTGTGAGGGCTGTGCATCCCTTTGGACCATGACCCTGGGTGTGAGGGCCGGGGACCCTTTAGTGCCATGAATCGGGTGTGAGCGGGCACCCTTTCAGCACCATGACCCGTGTGAGGGCTAGGCACCCCTTCAGTGCCGTGACCCGGGGCAGAAGGCACCCCTCCAGCACCATGACTGTGAGGGCTGAACCAGCTTCAACCCCATGACCCGTGGGTGAGGGCTGGGCACCTTTAGGGTCCATGACCCGGGGTGAGGCCGCAGCACCCTTTCAGTGCCATGACCCGGGACGTCAGGGGCCGGCAACCCTTCAGTGCCATGAGCGATGTGAGGGCCGGGCACCCTTAGTGCGCTGAAAGGGGTGTGTGGAGGCCGGGCACCCCACAGAGCAATGAACCAGAGGGGCTGGGGCACCCCTTGACACACGGGTGTGAGGGCCGGGCACCTTTTCAATGACCTGGTATGGGAGGGGTCACGCCTTCAGAGCTATGACCCGGGTGGGGGCTGTGCATTTCAGTGATATGACCTGGATATGCTGGCACCCCTTCAATGATATGATCCGGGGGTGAGGCCGGGCACTTGTTTACTCTATGACCAGGGGTGTGAGGCCGGGCACCCCTTCAGTGACATGACCTGGGGAAGGCCAGGCACCCTTCCAGCACCATGACACGGAGTGAGGGCTGACCCCTTCAGTGTCATGAACTGGGTGGATGGCCGGGCACCTTCAGTGCCATGAACAGGGGTGGAGGGCAGGGCACCGCTTTAGTGACATGACCCTGGGTGTGAGGGCTGGAACCCTTTCAGGACCGGCACCCCTTCAGTGTCGTGAACTGTGATGGGCGGGCACCCCTTCAGTGCCATGAACAGGGGTGGAGGGCTGCACCTTTAGTGACTTGACCTGTGAGGCGGGCACCCCTTCAGGACCATGGTGACCAAGACCGGCACTCAGTGCCATGACCGTGTGAGGGCTGGCTCCCTTCAGTGTGAATCGGTGTGTGTGATGCAGCACCCTTCAGCACCTGGGGGGAGGGGGCACCCTTTCAGTGACATGACCTGTGAGGGGGCACCTCTCAGCACCATGTCCCGTGTGAGGGCTGAACCGCTCAAACCCTGTGACCTGGTAGGGCCAGGCACCCCTTAGGTCCATGACCCGGGGTGTGAGGCTGCACCCATTCAGTGCCATGACCCGGGGTGGAGGCACCCCTTCAGTGTCATGAAAACGGGTGTGAGGGCTGGCACCCCTTGCTCCATAGACCCGGGGGTGAGGGCCAGGCACCCCTTCAGTGCCGGACCCGGGGTGAGGGGCCACACCCCTTCACTGACATGACCCGGGTGTGAGGGCCGGCACCCTTCAGCACCATGACCCGGTGTAGGGTCGGGAACCGCTCAACCCCTGTGACCTGTGGTGTGAGGGCCAGGCACCCCTTTAGGTCCATGACCCGGGGTGTGAGGGCCGTGCACCCATTCAGTGCCATGACCTGGGTGTGAGGGGCACCCATTCAGTGCGATGAAACGGGGTGTGAAGGCCAGGCACCCCTGCTGTGAACCGGGGTGAGGGCCGGGCACCCTCAGGGCTGCACCCTTAGGTCCACTTCGTGTGACGGCTGGCACCCTTCAGTGCGAACAGGTGTGAGGGCCGGCACCCCTTTAGTAACTTGACCCGTGTAGGGGCGGGCACCCTTCAGGACCATGACCGGGTGTGAGGACTGGCACCCCTTCAGTGCCATGACCCTGGGTGAGGGCCGGCACCCCTTTTTGACATGACCTGTGAGGGCCGGGCACTCGTTTAGCTCTATGACCACGGGTGGAGGGCCGGCATACCTTCAGTGCCATGACCCGTGTGAGGGCCGGTCACTCCTTCAGTGCCATCCGGGGTGTGAGGGCCGGTCCCTCCTTCAGTGCCATGACCCGGGGTGAGGGCCGGGCACCGTTTAGCTCTATGACCAGGGGGGAGGGCCGGGCATACCTTCAGTGCGGCCAGGGTGTGGACGGCCGGGCACCGCTTCAGTGCCATGATCCGGGGTGTGAGGGCCGGCACCCTTCAGTGACATGACCCAGGGCGTCGGGGCCGACACCCCTTCAGTGCCATGATCCGGTGGTAGTGACATGACCCAGGGCGTCAGGGCCGGACACCCCTTCAGTGCCATGAGCCGGGGTGTGAGGGCCGGGCACCCCTTAAGTGCCATGAAACGGGGTGGGAGGCCCGGGCACCCCGACAGAGCTATGAACCGGGGTGTGAGGGCCGAGCACCTATTCAGAGTCATGACCCGGGGTGTGAGGGCCGGGCACCCTTTCAGTGCCATGAATCTGGGTGTGATGGCCGGGCACCCCTTCAGCTCCATGACCCGTGGTGTGAGGACCGGGAACCGCTTCAACCCCATTTCCCGGGGTGTGAGGGCAGGCACCCCTTTAGGTCCATGACCCTGGGTGTGAGGGCCGTGCACCCCTTCAGTGACATAACCCGGGGTATGAGGGCCGGGCACGCCTTCAGAGTTATGACCCGGGGTGTGAGGGCCGGGCATTTTTTCAGTGATATGACCCGGGATGTAATGGCCGAGCACCCCTTCAATGACATGACCCGGGGTGTGAGGTCCGGGAACCCCTTCAGGACCGGGCACCCCTTCAGTGTCGTGAACAGGGGTGTGATGGCCGGGCGCCCCTTCAGTGCCATGAACAGGGGTGTGAGGGCCGGGCACCCCTTTAGTGACTTGACCCGGGGTGTGAGGGCCGGGCACCCCTTCAGGACCATGACCCGGGGTGTGAGGACCGGGCACCCCTTCAGTGCCATGACCCGGGGTGTGAGACCCGGGCTCCCCTTCAGTGCCATGAATCGGTGTGTGATGGCCGGGCACCCCTTCAGTGCCATGACCCGGGGTGTGAGGGCCGGGCACCCCTTCAGTGACATGACCCGGGGTGTGAGGGCCGGGCACCCCTCCAGCACCATGTCCCGCGGTGTGAGGGCCGGGAACCGCTTCAACCCCGTGACCCGTGGTGTGAGGGCCAGGCACCCCTTTAGGTCCATGACCCGGGGTGTGAGGGCCGTGCACCCATTCAGTGCCATGACCCGGGGTGTGAGGGCCAGGCACCCCTTCAGTGTCATGAAACGGTGTGTGAGGGCCGGGCACCCATTCAGTGCTGTGAACCGGGGTGTGAGGGCCGGGCACCCCTTCAGTGACATGACCCGTGGTGAGGGCCAGGTGTACCCTTTTATTGGGATATGACCCGGGGGGTGAGGGCCAGGCACACGTTTAGCTCTATGACCATGGGTGTGAGGGCTGGGCATACCTTCAGTGCCATGACCCGGGTTGTGAGGGCCGGTCACTCCTTCAGTGCCATCACCCGGGGTTTGAGGGCCGGTCCCTCCTTCAGTGCCATGACCCGTGGGGTGAGGGCCGGGCACTCGTTTAGCTCTATCACCAGGGGTGTGAGGGCTGGGCATACCTTCAGTGCCATGGCCAGGGGTGTGACGGCCGGGCACCGCTTCAGTGCCATGACCCGGAGTGTGAGGGCCGGGCACCCTTCAGTGACATGACCCAGGGCGTCAGGGCCGGACACCCCTTCAGTGCCATGAGCCGGGGTGTGAGGGCAGGGCACCCCTTAGGTGCCAAGAAACGGGGTGGGAGGCCCGGGCACCCCGACAGAGCTATGAACCGGGGTGTGAGGGCCGAGCACCTATTCAGTGCCATGACCCGGGGTGTGAGGGCCGAGCACCTATTCAGCTCCATGACCCGTGGTATGAGGGCCGGGTACCCCTTTAGGTCCATGACCCTGGGTGTGAGGGCCGTGCACTTCTTCAGTGACATGACCTGGGGTGTGAGGGACGGGCACCTTTTCCTTGCCATGAATCGGGGTGTGATGGCCGGGCACCCCTTCAGCTCCATGACCCGTGGTGTGAGGACCAGGAACCGCTTCAACCCCATGACCCAGGGTGTGAGGTCCGGGCACCCCTTTAGGTCCATGACCTGGGGTGTGAGGGCCATGCACCTTTCAGTGACATGACCTGGGTATGAGGGACGGCACCCTCCAGCACCATGTCCCGGGGTCACACCTTGGTGCCATGGACCTGGGTGGTGTGAGGGCTGGGCACTCGTTTAGCTCTATGACCAGGGGTGTGAAGGCCGGGCACCCCTTCAGTGACATGACCCGGGGTATGAAGGCCGGGCACCCCTCCAGCACCATGACCCGGAGTGTGAGGGCCGGGCACCCCTTCAGTGTCATGAACCGGGGTGTGACGGCCGGGCTCCCCTTCAGTGCCATGACCCGGGCTGTGAGGGCCGGGCACCCCTTCAGTGACATGACCTGGGGTGTGAGGGCCGGGCAACCAGCACCCCTTGGGTCCATGACCTGGGGTGTGAGGCCATGCACCCCTTTTCAGTGACATGACCCGGGGTATGAGGACAGGCCCTCCAGCACCATGACCCCGGGGTGTGAGGCCTATCCTCCTTCAGTGCCATGACCCCGTGGTGTGAGGCTGGGCACTCGTTTGGCTCTATGACCAGGGGTGTGAGGGGCCGGGCACCTTCAGTGGCATGACCCGGGGTGTGAGGCCGGGCACCCCTCCAACACCATGACCCAGGTGTGAGGGCCGAGCACCTTCCAGTGTCATGAACCGGGGTGTGACGGCCGGGCTCCCCTTCAGTGCCATGACCCGGGGTTTGAGGCCGGGCACCCCTTCCAGTGACATGACCTGGGGTGTGAGCCAGGCAACCATTCAGTGTCATTAACCTGGTTGTGAGTTAGCACCGCCAAATGCCATGAAATGGGGTGTAGTGCCGGGCACCCATACAGTGCATTGAAAAAAGGGTGTGTGAATCCGGGCACCTTCGCCTGACCAGGGGTGTCCAGGCCAGGGTGCCCCTTCCGCAGACCGGGGTGTCAGGGGCCGGGCACCTCCAGCACCTCGCATGACCCGGGGTGTGAGCGCCTGGCACCCTTAGAGTGAGCGCCAGGCCGGTGTGTGGGGGCAGGGCACCCCTACAGTATGAACCGGGGTGTGAGGGCCAGCCGTCTTCACATGACCAGGTGTAAGGGCAAGGCACCCCCCATTAGCACTATGACCCGGAGTGTGAGGGGCCGGGGCCACTTCAACCCCCATGATCCGTGTGGTGTGAGGCTGGGGCACCCCCCTTTAGGTCTATGACCCGGGGTGTGAGGCCGTGCATCCTTTAAGTGCCGCCGGGGTGTGAGGGCCAGGAACCCCTCAGACACCATGCCCCCAGGGGTTTGAGGCAGGACACTTTCCAGTGCCATGAATCGGGGTGTGAAAGCCAGGCATCCTTGAGCACCATGACCCAGGGGAGTGTGAGGGCCAGGCACCCTGCAGAATGCCATGACCAGGGGGTGTGAGGGACGGGCACCCTCCTTTACCATGACCCCGAGGTGTGAGGGCAGGAACCCGCTAACCCCATGATCCCGTGGTGTGAGGGCCAGGGCGCTTCAACCCCATGAACCAGGGAGTGTGAGGCAGCACCTGCAGTGCCATGACCCGGGGTGTGAGGCCGTGCATCCTTTGCAAAGTGCACCATGACCCGGGGGTGTGAGGGCAGGGGGATCCTTCCCAGTGCCATGAATCCCGGGTGTGGCTTGGGCACCTTCAATGCCATGACCCGGGGTGTGAGGCCGGGCACCTTGGTGACATGACCCGGGGTGTGAGGGCCAGGCACCCCTCCAGCAGGCCGGGGTGTGAGACCGGGAACCCGCTAGCCCCATGACCCGTGGGGGTGAGGGCCTAGCACACCCCTTCAGGTCCCATGACCCTGGGTGTGAGCCATACCCTTTCAGTGCCATGACCCGGGGTGTGAGGCCGGGCACCTCAGTGTCATGAAATGGGGTGTGGGCCAGGCACCCTTCAGTCTGATGAAACAGGGTGTGGCAGAGGCCGGGGACACCTAGTCTGCTGTGAACCAGAGGGTGTGAGGCCAGGCACCCCTTCAGTGCCATGAATAGGGTGTGCGGGCTGGGCTCTCCCTTCAGTGAGCCCTTGACTTGGGGGCGTCAGGGCCAGGCAACCCTTCTAAGTCCATGACCCTGGGTGTGAAAGGCATTGCACCCCATTAGGTCCATGTCCCGGGGTGTGAGACGTGAACCTTCAGTGACATGATGACCGGGGTGTGAGGCCAGGCACCACTTTAGTGACATGACCCGGGGTGTGAGCCAGGCACCCCTCAGCATCATGACCCCGGAGTGTGAGGGCGGGCACTACAGTGCCATGAACCGGAGGTGTGTGGGCACCCTCAGCACCATGACCGGGTGCACTGAGGGTCAGGGAGCCACTTCAGCCCCATGACCCATGGGGTGAGGGCAGAGCACCCTTTAGGTCCATGACCCCGCAGTGTGAGGCCGCACCCCTTCAGTGCCATGACCCTGGGTGTGAGGGGCAGGCACCTTCGATGTCGCCAGGTTGTGAGGCCCAGGCACCCTTTCAGTGCCATGAATCGAGATCAGCAGAGGCCTGGCACCCCTGATTCTGTGAACCAGGGTGTGAGGACCAGGAACCGCTTCAACCCCATGACCCAGGGTGTGGTCAGGGCATCGCACAGATCCATGACCCGGGGTGTGAGACCGTGCACCTCTTCGGTGACATGGCCAGGACGTCCCAGGGCCAGACAGCCTTCCAGTGCCATGAGCCCAGGATGTGAGGGCCAGGCACCCCTTTAGTGCCATGAGCAGGGGTGTGAGGGGCCGGGCATCCCTACAGGCTATGAACCCAGTGTGAGGGCCAGGCACGCCCATGACAGGGGTGTGAGGGCAGGCCTTTTCAGTGCCATGGCCAGGTGAGGGCCAGGCACGCCTTCAAATATGACCCAGGGTGTGAGAGCCGGGCAATTTTCCAGTGATATGACCCGAGGTGTGAGGCGGGCACCCCATCCAATGAAATATGACCGGGAGGTGAGGCCGGGCACTCGTTCAGCTCTCTATGACCGGGGTGAGGGGCCCGGGCACCCCTTCCAGTGTCATGAACCGGGGGTGTGACGGCCGGGCGCCCCTTCAGTGACATGACCTGGGGTGTGAAGGCCAGGCAACCTTTCAGTGTCATTAACCTGGTTGTGAGGATGGGCACCCATAAATGCCATGAAACAGGGTGTAGTGCGGGCACCCATACGGTACATTGAAAGGGTGTGTGGTCGGGCACCCCTTCACTTGACCCCGGGTGTCAGGGCCAGGCACCCTTCCACTTGACCCGGGGTGTGGGCCAGGCACCCCTCAGCACCATGACCAGAAGTGTTAGGGCCCAGGCACCCCTCCAGAACCATGACCCGGGGTGTGAGGCCAGGAACCCCTTCAGTGCCAGCCCTGGGTGTGAGCCGGGCACCCCTTCAGTGGCTGACCCGGGGTTTGAGGCCGGACACCCTTTCAGTGACATGACCGGGGTGTAGAGGTTAGAGCACACCTCCAACACCATGACCTTGGGGGTGTGAGGTTCGGGCACACCTTCAGTGCCACTTGGCCCAGGTTGTGAGGGCCGGGCACCCCTTCAGCACCACCATGAGTCCAGGTTTATAAGGGGCGGGCTCATTTCAATTACTTAAGAATCAGGTGTGAGGGCCAGGCACCCCATAACGCAACCCTGGGTGTGAGGCAGAAGCCGCTGCAACCCCATGTCCCAGGGTGTGAGGGCCAGGCACCCCTTTAGTGGCCAGGTTGTGAGGGACTGGAACCCCTCAGACACCTATGACCCGGGGTTTGAGGGCCAGGACCCTTTTAGTGCCATGAATCAGGGTGTGAAGCCAGGCATCCCTTCAACACCA
>NW_024749642.1:0-16828 GCF_018991925.1 Homarus americanus | reverse complement strand
GCCTTTGTTAAACTCGATGAGGGGCCTTTGTTATACTTCACCAGGGACTTTGTTATACTCGATCAGGGGCCTTTGTTAAACTCGATCAGGGGCCTTTGTTATACTCGATCACGGACCTTTGTTATACTCCATGAGGGGACTTTGTTATACTCGACCAGGGTTCTTTGTTATACTCGATCAGGGGACTTTGTTATACTCGTTCAGCGGACTTTGTTATACTCGATCAGGGGCCTTTGTTATACCCGATCAGGGGACTTTCTATACTCGATCAGGGGACATTGTTATACTCTATGAGGGGGGCTTTGTTATACTCGTTCAGGGGACTTTGTTTTACTTGATCAGGGGACTTTGTTATACTCGATGAGGGGCTTTGTTATACACGATCAAGGGGCTTTGTTATACTTGATCAGGGGCCTTTGTTATAATCGTTCATGGGACTTTGTTATACTCGATCAGGGGACTTTGTTATATTCGATCAGGGGATATTGTTATACTCGACCAGGGGAGTTTGATATACTCGACCAGGGGACTTTGTTATACTCGATGAGGGACCTTTGTTAAACTCGATGAGGGGCCTTTGTTATACTCGACCAGGGGACTTTGTTATACTCGATTAGGGGCCCTTGTTAAACTCGATGAGGGGCCATTGTTATACTCGATCAGGGGACTTTGTTATACTCTATCAGGGGACTTTATTATACTCGATCAGGGGGCTTTGTTATACTCGATTAGGGAACTTTGTTATACTCGATCAGGGCACTTTGTTATAATAGACCAGGGGAGTGTGTTATACTCGACCTGGGGACTTTGCTATACTCGATCAGGGGCCTTTGTTTAAGTTGATGAGGGGCCTTTGTTATACTCAATAGAGGGGACTTTGTTATACTTTATCAGCGGACTTTGTTATACTCGATCAGGAGACTTTGTTATACTCGATGACGGGCCTTTGTTAAACTCTATGAGGGACCTTTGTTATACTCGACCAGGGGACTTTGTTATAATCGTTCAGGGGACATTGTTATACTCGATCAGGGGACTTTGTTATACTCGATCTGGGGACTTTGTTATAAACGACCAGGGGAGTTTGTTATACTCGACCAGGGTACTTTGCTATACTCGATCAGGGGCCTTTGTTAAACTCGTTCCAAGACAACATACTCAATGAGGGACCCAGCATTTGCCTTCTCGGTGGGGACCTTTGTTATACTCGACAGGGGACTTTGTTATAATCGTTCAGGGACTTTGTTACGCCATACTCGATCTCAGGGGACTTTGTTATACTTCGATCAGGACTTTTGTTATAATCGACAGGCGAGTTTGTTATGCTCGACCAGGGACTTTGTTACCTCGATGACGGGCCGCTGTTAAACTCTATGAGGGACCTTTGTTATACTCGACCAGGGGACTTTGTTACACTCGATCAGGGGCCTTTGTAAACTCGATCAGGGGCCATAGTTATACTCGATCAGGGGACTTTGTTATACTCTATCAGGGGAGTTTGTTATACTCGATCAGAGGAGTTTGTTATACTCGACCAGGGGACTTTGTTATACTCGATCAGGGGCCTTTGTTAAACTCGATCAGGGGCCTTTGTTATACTCGGTCAGGGGACTTTGTTATACTCGATCAAGGGACTTTGTTATATTCGACAAGGTGAGTTTGTTATTCTCGACTTTGTTATACTCAATGAGGGGCCTTTATTAAACTCGATGAGGGGCCTTTGTTATACTCGACCAGGGGACTTTGTTATACTCGATCAGGGGCCTTTGTTAAACTCGATGAGGGGCCTTTGTTATACTCGATCAGGGGACTTTGTTATACTCGATCAGGTGACTTTGTTATACTCGATCAGCTGACTTTATTTACTCGATCCCAGGGACGTTGTTACATACTCGATCAAGGGGCCTTTGTTATATGCTCGATCAGGGCCTTTGTTATACTCCATCAGAGGACTTTGTTATACTCGACCAGGGTTCTTTGTTATACTCGATGAGGGGGACTTTGCTATACTCGATCAGGGGACATTGTTGCGCCCACTACGCTATGAGGGGCTTTGTTATACTCGATCAGAACTTTGTTATACTTTCGATCAGGGGACTGTTATACTCGATCAGGGAACTTTGTTTATACTCGATCAGCGGACTTTGTTATACTCGATCAGGAGACTTTGTTATACTCGATGAGGGCCTTTGTTATATATACTCGATCAGGGGCCTTTGTTATACTCGATCAGGGGACTTTGTTACATACTCGATCAGGAGACTTTGTTTATACTCGATCAGCCGGACTTTGTTATATACTTTCGATCAGGGAACTTTGTTATACTCGATGACGGGCCTTTGTTAAACTCTATGAGGGACCTTTGTTATACTCGACCAGGGGACTTTGTTATAATCGTTCAGGGGACTTTGTTATACTCGATCAGGGGACTTTGTTATACTCGATCAGGGGACTTTGTTATAATCGACCAGGGGAGTTTGTTATACTCGACCAGGGGACTTTGCTATACTCGCTCAGGGGCCTTTGTTAAACTTGATCAGGGGCCTTTGTTATACTCGATCAGGGGACTTTGTTATACTCGATCAGGGCACTATGTTATACACGATCAGCGGACTTTGTTATACTCGATCAGGAGACTTTGTTATACTCGTTGAGGGGCCTTTGTGATACTCGATCAGGGGCCTTTGTTATACTCGATCAGGGGACTTTGTTATACTCAACCAGGGTTCTTTGTTATACTTGACCAGGGGAGTTTGTTATTCTCGACCAGGGGACTTTGTTATACTCGATGACGGGCCTTTGTTAAACTCTATGAGGGACCTTTGTTATACTCGACCAGGGGACTTTGTTACACTCGATCAGGGGCCTTGTTAAACTCGATCAGGGGCCATAGTTATACTCGATCAGGGGACTTTGTTATACTCGACCAGGTGAGTTTGTTATACTCGACCAAATGACTTTGTTATACTCAATGATGGGCCTTTGTTAAACTCGATGAGGGGCCTTTGTTATACTCGACCAGGGGAGTTTGTTATACTCGATTAGGGGCCTTTGTTAAACTCGATCAGGGGCCATTGTTATACTCGATCAGGGGACTTTGTTATACTCTATTAGGGGACTTTGTTATACTCGATGAGGGGCCTGTGTTATACTCGATCAGGGGACTTTGTTATACTCGATAGAGGGGACTTTGTTATACTCGATCAGCGGACTTTGTTATACTCGATCAGGAGACTTTGTTATACTCGATGACGGGCCTTTGATAAACTCGATGAGGGACCTTTGTTATACTTGATCAGGGGCCTTTGTTAAACTTGATTAGGGGCCTTTGTTATACTCGATCAGGGGACTTTGTTATACTCGATCAGGGGACTTTGTTATACTCGATCAGCGGACTTTGTTATACTCGATCAGGAGCCTTTGTTATACTCGATGAGGGGCCTTTGTTATACTCGATCAGGGGCCTTTGTTATACTCGATCAGGGGACTTTGTTATACTCAACCAGGGTTCTTTGTTATACTTGACCAGGGGAGGTTGTTATACTCGACCAGGGGACTTTGTTATACTCAATGAGGGGCCTTTGTTAAACTCGATGAGGGACCTTTGTTATACTCGACCAGGGGACTTTGTTACACTCGATCAGCGGATTTTGTTATACTCGATCAGGAGACTTTGTTAAACTCGATGAGGGGCCTCTGTTATACTCGATCAGGGGCCTTTGTTATACTCGATCAGGGGACTTTGTTATACTCAACCAGGGTTCTTTGTTATACTCGATCATCGGACTTTGTTATACTCGATGAGGGGCCTTTGTTAAACTCGATGAGGGACCTTTGTTATACTCGACCAGGGGACTTTGTTACACTCGATCAGGGGCCTTTGTTAAACTCGATCAGGGGCCATAGTTATACTCGATCAGGGGACTTTGTTATACTCGATCAGCAGATTTTGTTATACTCGATCAGGAGACTTTGTTATACTCGATGAGGGGCCTTTGTTATACTCGATGAGGGGCCTTTGTTATTCTCGATCAGGGGACTTTGTTATACTCAACAAGGGTTCTTTGTTATACTTGACCAGGGGAGTTTGTTATACTCGACCAGGTGACTTTGTTATACTCGATGAGGGGCCTTTGTTAAACTCGATGAGGGACCTTTGTTATACTCGACCAGGGGACTTTCTTACACTCGATCAGGGGCCTTTGTTAAACTCGATCAGGGGCCATAGTTATACTCGATCAGGGGACTTTGTTATACTTGATCAGCGGATTTTGTTATACTCGATCAGGAGACTTTGTTATACCCGATGAGGGGCCTTTGTTATACTCGATCAGAGGCCTTTGTTATACTCGATCAGGGGACTTTGTTATACTCAACCAGGGTTCTTTGTTATACTTGACCAGGGGAGTTTGTTATACTCGACCAGGTGACTTTGTTATACTCGATGAGGGGCCTTTGTTAAACTCGATGAGGGACCTTTGTTATACTCGACCAGGGGACTTTCTTACACTAGATCAGGGGCCTTTGTTAAACTCGATCAGGGGCCATAGTTATACTCGATCAGGGGACTTTGTTATACTCGATCAGGGGACTTTGGTATACTCGACCAGGTGAGTTTGTTATACTCGACCAGGGGACTTTGTTATACTCAATGAGGGGCCTTTGTTAAACTTGATGAGGGGCCTTTGTTATACTCGACCAGGGGACTCTGTTATACTCAATGAGGGGCCTTTGTTAAACTCGAGTAGGGGCTTTTGTTATACTCGATCAGGGGACTTTGTTATACTTGATCAGGGGACTTTGTTATACTCGATCAGCGGACTTTGTTATACTCGATCAGGGGACGTTGTTATACTCGATCAGGGGCCTTTGTTATACTCGATCACGGGCCTTTCTTATACTCCATGAGGGGACTTTGTTATACTCGACCAGGGTTCTTTGTTATACTCGATCAGGGGACTTTGTTATACTCGTTCAGCGGACTTTGTTATACTCGATCAGGGGACTTTGTTATACTCGATCAGGGGATATTGTTATACCCGACCAGGGGAGTTTGATATACTCGACCAGGGGACTTTGTTATACTCGATGAGGGGCCTTTGTTAAACTCGATGAAGGGGCCTTTGTTATACTCGACCAGGGGACTTTGTTATACTCGATTAAGGGCCTTTGTTAAACTCGATCAGGGGCCATTGTTATACTCGATCAGGGGACTTTGTTATACTCTATCAGGGGACTTTGTTATACTCGATCAGGGGGCTTTGTTATTCTCGATCAGGGAACTTTGTTATACTCGATTAGGGGACTTTGTTATAATCGACCAGGGGAGTTTGTTATACTCGACCAGGGGACTTTGCTATACTCGATCAGGGGCCTTTGTTAAACTTGATGAGGGGCCTTTGTTATACTCGATCAGGGGACTTTGTTATACTCGATAGAGGGGACTTTGTTATACTCGATCAGCGGACTTTGTTATACTCGATGAGGAGACTTTGTTATACTCGATGACGGGCCTTTGTTAAACTTTATGAGGGACCTTTGTTATACTTGATCAGGGGCCTTTGTTAAACTTGATCAGGGGCCTTTCTTATACTCGATCAGGGGACTTTGTTATACTCGATCAGGGGACTTTGTTATACTCGATCAGCGGACTTTGTTATACTCGATCAGGAGACTTTGTTATACTCGATGAGGGGCCTTTGTTATACTCGATCACGGCCTTTGTTATACTCGATCACGGGACTTTGTTATATTCAACCAGGGTTCTTTGTTATGCTTGACCAGGGGAGTTCGTTATACTCGACCAGGGGACTTTGTTATACTCGATGAGGGGCCTTTGTTAAACTCGATGAGGGACCTTTGTTATACTCGACCAGGGGACTTTGTTACACTCGATCAGGGGCCTTTGTTAAACTCGATCAGGGGCCATAGTTATACTCGATTAGGGGACTTTGTTATATTCGATCAGCGGATTTTGTTATACTCGATGAGGAGACTTTGTTTTACTCGATCAGGGGACTTTGTTATACTCAACCAGGGTTCTTTGTTATACTTGACCAGGGGAGTTAGTTATACTCGACCAGGTGACTTTGTTATACTCGATAGAGGGGATTTTGTTATACTTTATCAGCGGACTTTGTTAAACTCGATCAGGAGACTTTGTTATACTCGATGACGGGCCTTTGTTAAACTCTATGAGGGACCTTTGTTATACTCGACCAGGGGACTTTGTTATAATCGTTCAGGGGACATTGTTATACTCGATCAGGGGACTTTGTTATACTCGATCTGGGGACTTTGTTATAAACGACCAGGGGAGTTTGTTATACTCGACCAGGGGACTTTGCTATACTCGATCAGGGGCCTTTGTTAAACTTGATCAGGGGCCTTTGTTATACTCGATCAGGGGACTTTGTTATACTCGATCAGGGGACTTTGTTATACTCGATCAGCGGACTTTGTTATACTCGTTCAAGACTTTCTTATACTCAATGAGGGACCTTTGTTATACTCGATTAGGGACCTTTGTTATACTCGACCAGGGGACTTTGTTATAATCGTTCAGGGGACTTTGTTATACTCGATCAGGGGACTTTGTTATACTCGATCAGGGGACTTTGTTATAATCGACCAGGCGAGTTTGATATACTCGACCAGGGGACTTTGTTATACTCGATGACGGGCCTTTGTTAAACTCTATGAGGGACCTTTGTTATACTCGACCAGGGGACTTTGTTACACTCGATCAGGGGCCTTTGTAAACTCGATCAGGGGCCATAGTTATACTCGATCAGGGGACTTTGTTATACTCTATCAGGGGACTTTGTTATACTCAATCAGGGGAGTTTGTTATACTCGACCAGGGGACTTTGTTATACTCGATCAGGGGCCTTTGTTAAACTCGATCAGGGACCTTTGTTATACTCGATCAGGGGACTTTGTTATACTCGATCAAGGGACTTTGTTATACCCGACCAGGTGAGTTTGTTATACTCGACTTTGTTATACTCAATGAGGGGCCTTTATTAAACTCGATGAGGGGCCTTTGTTATATTCGACCAGGGGACTTTGTTATACTCGATCAGGGGCCTTTGTTAAACTCGATGAGGGGCCTTTGTTATACTCGATCAGGGGACTTTGTTATACTCGATTAGGGGACTTTGTTATACTCGATCAGCTGACTTTGTTACACTCGATCAGGGACGTTGTTATACTCGATCAGGGGCCTTTGTTATACTCGATCAGGGGCCTTTGTTATACTCCATCAGGGGACTTTGTTATACTCGACCAGGGTTCTTTGTTATACTCGATGAGGGGACTTTGCTATACTCGATCAGGGGACATTGTTATACGCTATGAGGGGGCTTTGTTATACTCGATCAGGGAACTTTGTTATACTCGATCAGGGGACTTTGTTATACTCGATCAGGGAACTTTGTTATACTCGATCAGCGGACTTTGTTATACTCGATCAGGAGACTTTGTTATACTCGATGAGGGGCCTTTGTTATACTCGATCAGGGGCCTTTGTTATACTCGATCAGGGGACTTTGTTATACTCGATCAGGAGGACTTTGTTATACTCGATCAGCGGACTTTGTTATACTCGATCAGGAGACTTTGTTATACTCGATGACGGGCCTTTGTTAAACTCTATGAGGGACCTTTGTTATACTCGACCAGGGGACTTTGTTATAATCGTTCAGGGGACTTTGTTATACTCGATCAGGGTGTATGTATATTATGTATGCTGGACTATATATTATGTATGTATATTATGTATGTGCTCCATTTGTATTATTTATTCAGCCTAGCTAGCAGCGTGTGGCAATGTTATTACCATATCCCACATGCTTAATTAATGTGCCTGGCGACGTATGGAAGCTGCTAATGTATCACTTGCCATACGCCGTCTATAGCAGTTGACCAGGAGCCTAGCTAGTGAGGAGTGCTACCCACCTCTGTGTACATACTCTTATCCAGTAAACCGAACCTACAAAACTATACAGGTGTTTGTGTTCTCTCCTGTATATAGAACTTATTACCCAGAACACCTAACATGGCGCAGTGCGTAATCTTACTGGATAATTACGAGTGATTAGTGCAAGTTTGTGAAAGCCGGCTTATGGACTCCCGCCTTTGTGTCAACCCCGCGTCATCCCTCCCTTGAAGAATTTAGCAACTTCGAGCAGTGTCAGTGACAGTGATTTTCTGTGAAGTGTTAAGTGCATTGTGTGTTTCGTGCCATTCATGTGTGACCTTGTTCGAACGGATTTCCAAGGTATACGGCATGTTCTGGGCATTTGTGGGGTGTAGAGCTCAGCGCACCCTCCTCTGACCGTTTACAGAGGGTGACTGAGCTACTCCTGTCTCCACCCCCCTCCCTCACAGCGCCGCCTCCACCCCCCCTCACAGCTGGGGCGAGACGCTTTGCCTGCCTGGGACACACACACACACACACACACACATACATGTACTAACACTTGCTGACCGCGCGGCTTCATTATATATATTTTATATATATAACCTACTTATCTGTGTAGTTAATTAAATTTTTTTGTCTGAAATCTTGTTGATACGACGGGCTGACCGGTCAACACTGATTTAAGACACAGTACACAGATAAAGTAGTTATGTCTCATGCCTTACGTAGCCGTGGACCCAGCGCCTGGATGAGTCAAGCGGATGATAGTCCCCCAGAGATGGATGACCAGGCCGGCCACGACGCTCCAGCTCCCACAACATCGCGCAGCCCTTCACCTCGATATTCAGCGTTGTCCCCAGAGATAATTGCCTTAATGAAGTTTATGAGAGATGAGAGACGCGAGGATGAAGCTCACAGACGTTTGGCGGATGAGCACAGAAGGCAAGCAGAGGCAGAACGAGACCACCAACGGAGAATGGAAGACAGTGCACGGTTCGAAGCTTTGATATCTCGCCTCACTGTTAACCAAGCCCCTGGCTCTAACACTGCCTCGGTACTGACTGGTTCAGATACCTCATCCATGCTTCCTTCACGCCCCCCAGCCCCACCTAAAGCAGCAGCTCAAACACCGCCCATCTTGAAGCCTGATGTGAATTTCCAGACTTTTCGTGAATGGCGGCGGCGATGGGCTGATTATTCTACAATGGTGGATCTCCAGAGTTTGTCTCAGCCTAAACAACTCATCCAGCTGCGTATGTGCCTGTCCTTGGAAATTCAGCGTGTCTTGGAACATACGTTGCAGGTACCCCCAACCTCTTTGCTGTCTGTAGAGGAGGTACTGGACGTTCTACAACGGCACATCAAAGGACAGCAGAATGAAGCTCTGCGCAGGAGGGAATTGTTTAGCTGCAGACAGATGGAGGGTGAGTCTTTTGACGCTTTTTATGTACGTCTTAAGAGAGCCTCGGAAGAGGTAGATATATGTTCTAGGCCACCACCAGCAGTGCGAGGAGACCCAGTTGAAGCAGGTGATCTTGATGGGTGTTAAGGACGAGGAACTTGTCCAACGCCTCACCTCCCTCGACTCTTCCTCTTCTCTTCAGGATGTGTTGACGATATGTCGCTCCTATGAGGCTGCCAGGTGTGCCACCTCTGCCATCCGTGCTCCCCCTACAGCTGTACGCGCTGTTTCCCGGTACAAGAAGGACAAGAAGTCTGCTCCTACGCCTTCGCCCACCACGTCCACGCCCGGTTCATTTTGTAACAACTGTGGTAAGCAGCACGGAACACAGGTGTGTCCAGCTGCTCAGTCTACCTGCAACAGTTGTGACCGTAAGGGCCACTGGTCGCTCACAGTACGGTGCCCAGCCAAAGTACGTCCAGTGCAATGTGTGCGGTCGTCTGGGCCACTATGACAAGTGTTGCCCTACCCACAAACCCAAGGGACAGCGTCGGCGGAAGCTTCAGCGCCCTTCCACCAGAGAGGGCCGCCCACAGTCGCCAAATCAGAGGCACGACGACCCTGGACAAAGCCCGACCCATTTTAGGAGGGTGTACTCCTCGCATCCCAGGACCAAAGTCCCCCAGTACATCAGCGTCATCGTGACCTACGGCGGTGTGTCATCCCGTCTTCAGATGTTGCCCGACACCGGCGCTGATGCTACAGTCATCGGTCCCCAGCATTTGCGATGCTTGGGGCTCTCTCCAAGCGATCTAGGACCGCCTCCCGAGGACCTCTGCGTCACGGCAGATGGTTCACAGATGGCCCCAGCCCTGGGTTCACTCTATGCACATGTCACCTTTGGCAACAGGTCGTGTCAGGCCTGGATTGACGTGCATAATGGTGTCCCGACTCCCTTGCTGTCCTACAGACATTGTCAAGAGTTGGCCATCATCTCCCAGGACTTCCCAACACCGATTCTCGAGGTAAATTACGCCAACAGGGTGCATGAAGGGAGCAGCAACTACCCTGCTGCCGCCCTACCCCTACCTCTGGCCAGTGACACCTCTCCTTCGGTAGTTGTCCCTGCTGCATCACGTCCCCACGCCCTGGCTCGCCTTCACGACAGTCACCGTGGAGCTGAGGCCACCAAACGACGTGCACGACAGACTGTGTTCCGGCCTGGCATCGACCCCGACATCTCCAATGCTGTCCAGGTGTGTAAGCCCCGCCACGTATTACAACCCAGCCAGCAGCAGGTACCCTTCATGAGTGACGACAACCCCACCCGCCCCTTTGAGTCTGTGTCGGCCGACTTTTTCTGTGTGTCAGGAAAGTCCTTCCTGGTTATCGTCGACCGTCTCTCTGGTTGGCCGGTTGTCATCAAGGGCGGTAATGACACGACGTCTGCCGCCACCATCAGCAAGTTCCGCCACTACTTCCGTGACGTGGGCGTTCCTGTACGCCTGCGAACCGACGGAGGGCCTCAGTTCACAAGCCGGGACTTTGCTGCGTTCCTTGACCGATGGGGAGTCCGGCATGTGTTGTCATCGCCCCATTACCCGCAGTCCAACGGCCACGCTGAGGCTGCTGTCAAATCTTTGAAGCACCTCATCCTTAAGGTGGCCCCTTTTGGGAATATTGACTGCGAGGCCTTCGACCGGGGTCTTCTTGAACTCCGCAACACACCCAACTACACCGGACGCTCCCCTGCCCAGGTTTTGTATGGACGCCCCCTTCGTTCTTGTGTCCCTGCTCACCCTCAATCCTTCTCCAAGGAGTGGCAGGCCAAGACAGAGGATTGTGATCGCCGAGCCGCCGAACGTGTTCAGGACGTCGTCGCCCGCTACAACGACCACGCCCGTTCTCTCCCCAGGTTGAGTGTCGGTACCCAAGTCCGTGTTCAGGACCCGACCTCCCTGCGTTGGGACAAAGTAGGCGTAGTCATGGGTCTCGGCAGGTCACGGGACTACCAGGTGCGGTTACCCAGTGGTCGCGTGTGGTGGAGGAACCGCCGTTTTCTCCGC
This sequence comes from Homarus americanus, assembly GCF_018991925.1. NCBI lineage: Eukaryota > Metazoa > Arthropoda > Malacostraca > Decapoda > Nephropidae > Homarus > Homarus americanus. The sequence continues at coordinate 5,436 of NW_024749642.1, read as the reverse complement.
CCCGTAACACTGCCTTCTGCTGGCCCCGCCACCAGTGTTGAGTCCCACACCCTTCCCAGTGATGAAGTCCCTCGACGCTCAGAACGGATCCAGAAGAAGAGGTCCGCTCAAGACTTTGCTATGAGCGTATAGGGGGAAGGGAGGTGTATGTATATTATGTATGCTGGACTATATATTATGTATGTATATTATGTATGTGCTCCATTTGTATTATTTATTCAGCCTAGCTAGCAGCGTGTGGCAATGTTATTACCATATCCCACATGCTTAATTAATGTGCCTGGCGACGTATGGAAGCTGCTAATGTATCACTTGCCATACGCAGTCTATAGCAGTTGACCAGGAGCCTAGCTAGTGAGGAGTGCTACCCACCTCTGTGTACATACTCTTATCCAGTAAACCGAACCTACAAAACTATACAGGTGTTTGTGTTCTCTCCTGTATATAGAACTTATTACCCAGAACACCTAACACAGGGGACTTTGTTATACTCGATCAGGGGACTTTGTTATAATCGACCAGGGGAGTTTGTTATACTCGACCAGGGGACTTTGCTATACTCGATCAGGGGCCTTTGTTAAACTTGATCAGGGGCCTTTGTTGTACTCGATCAGGGGACTTTGTTATACTCGATAAGGGGACTTTGGTATACTCGATCAGCGGACTTTGTTATACTCGATCAGGAGACTTTGTTATACTCAATGAGGGGCCTTTGTTATACTCGACCAGGGGACTTTGTTATAATCGTTCAGGGGACTTTGTTATACTCGATCAGGGGACATTGTTATACTCGATCAGGGGACTTTGTTATACTCAACCAGGGTTCTTTGTTATACTTGACCATGGGAGTTTGTTATACTCGACCAGGGGACTTTGTTATACTCGATGACGGGCCTTTGTTAAACTCTATGAGGGACCTTTGTTATACTCGACCAGGGTTCTTTGTTATACTCGATCAGGGGACTTTGTTATACTCGATCAGGGGACTTTGTTATACTCGACCAGGTGAGTTTGTTATACTCGACCAAATGACTTTGTTATACTCAATGATGGGCCTTTGTTAAACTCGATGAGGGGCCTTTGTTATACTCGACCAGGGGACTTTGTTATACTCGATTAGGGGCCTTTGTTAAACTCGATCAGGGGCCATTGTTATACTCGATCAGGGGACTTTGTTATACTCTATTAGGGGACTTTGTTATACTCGATGAGGGGCCTTTGTTATACTCGATCAGGGGACTTTGTTATACTCGATAGAGGGGACTTTGTTATACTCGATCAGCGGACTTTGTTATACTCGATCAGGAGACTTTGTTATACTCGATCAGGGCCCTTTGTTATACTCGATGAGGGGCCTTTGTTATACTTGATCAGGGGCCTTTGTTAAACTTGATTAGTGGCCTTTGTTATACTCGATCAGGGGACTTTGTTATACTCGATCAGGGGACTTTGTTATACTCGATCAGCGGACTTTGTTATACTCGATCAGGAGCCTTTGTTATACTCGATGAGGGGCCATTGTTATACTCGATCAGGGGCCTTTGTTATACTCGATCAGGGGACTTTGTTATACTCAACCAGGGTTCTTTGTTATACTTGACTAGGGGAGGTTGTTATACTCGACCAGGGGACTTTGTTATACTCAATGAGAGGCCTTTGTTAAACTCGATGAGGGACCTTTGTTATACTCGACCAGGGGACTTTGTTACACTCGATCAGCGGATTTTGTTATACTCGATCAGGAGATTCTTGTTAAACTCGATGAGTACTTTTTGTTATACCGATCAGGCCTTTGTTATACTCGATCAGGGACTTTGTTATACTCAACCAGGTTCTTGTTATACCGATCAGCGGACTTTGTTATACTCGACCAGGGACTTTTGTTTATACTCGATGAGGGGCCGCTCTTTGTTAAACTCGATAAGGGACCTTGTTATACTCGCGACCAGGGGGACTTTGTTACACTCGATCAGGGCCTTGTTAAACTCTGACTAGCCACAGTTATACTGATCAGGGGACTTGTTATACCTGATCAGCAGATTTTGTTATACCGATCATCAGAGACTTTGTTATACTCGATGAGGGGCCTTTGTTATACTCGATGAGGGGCCTTTGTTATTCTCGATCAGGGGACTTTGTTATACTCAACAAGGGTTCTCTGTTATACTTGACCAGGGGAGTTTGTTATACTCGACCAGGTGACTTTGTTATACTCGATGAGGGGCCTTTGTTAAACTCGATGAGGGACCTTTGTTATACTCGACCAGGGGACTTTCTTACACTCGATCAGGAGCCTTTGTAAAACTCGATCAGGGGCCATAGTTATACTCGATCAGGGGACTTTGTTATACTTGATCAGCGGATTTTGTTATACTCGATCAGGAGACTTTGTTATACCCGATGAGGGGCCTTTGTTATACTCGATCAGAGGCCTTTGTTATACTCGAACAGGGACTTTGTTATACTCAACCAGGGTTCTTTGTTATACTTGACCAGAGGAGTTTGTTATACTCGACCAGGTGACTTTGTTATACTCGATGAGGGGCCTTTGTTAAACTCGATGAGGGACCTTTGTTATACTCGACCAGGGGACTTTCTTACACTAGATCAGGGGCCTTTGTTAAACTCGATCAGGGGCCATAGTTATACTCGATCAGGGGACTTTGTTATACTCGATCAGGGGACTTTGGTATACTCGACCAGGTGAGTTTGTTATACTCGACCAGGGGACTTTGTTATACTCAATAAGGGGCCTTTGTTAAACTCGATGAGGGGCCTTTGTTATAGTCGACCAGGGGACTTTGTTATACTCGATCAGGGGCCTTTGTTAAACTCGTTCAGGGGGCTTTGTTATACTCGATCAGGGGACTTTGTTATACTCGATCTGGGGACTTTGTTATACTCGATCAGCGGACTTTGTTATACTCGATCAGGGGACGTTGTTATACTCGATCAGGGACCTTTGTTATACTCGATCACGGACCTTTGTTATACTCCATGAGGGGACTTTGTTATACTCGACCAGGGTTCTTTGTTATACTCGATCAGGGGACTTTGTTATACTCGTTCAGCGGACTTTGTTATACTCGATCAGGGGACTTTGTTATACTCGATCAGGGGATATTGTTATACCTGACCAGGGGAGTTTGATATACTCGACCAGGGGACTTTGTTATACTCAATGAGGGGCCTTTGTTAAACTCGATGAGGGACCTTTGTTATACTCGACCAGGGGACTTTGTTACACTCGATCAGCGGATTTTGTTATACTCGATCAGGAGACTTGTTAAACTCGATGAGGGGCCTTTTGTTATACTCTCGATCAGGGGCCTTTTGTTATACTCGGATCAGGGACTTTGTTATACTCAACCAGGGTTCTTTGTTATACTTGACCAGGGTAGTTTGTTATACTCGACCAGGTGACTTTGTTATACTCGATGAGGGGCCTTTGTTAAACTCGATGAGGGACCTTTGTTATACTCGACCAGGGGACTTTCTTACACTCGATCAGGGTCCTTTGTTAAACTCGATCAGGGGCCATAGTTATACTCGATCAGGGGACTTTGTTATACTCGATCAGCAGATTTTGTTATACTCGATCAGGAGACTTTGTTATACTCGATAAGGGGCCTTTGTTATACTCGATCAGGGGCCTCTGTTATTCTCGATCAGGGGACTTTGTTATACTCAACCAGGGTTCTTTGTTATATTTGACCAGGGGAGTTTGTTATACTCGACCAGGTGACTTTGTTATACTCGATGAGGGGCCTTTGTTAAACTCGATGAGGGACCTTTGTTATACTCGACCAGGGGACTTTCTTACACTCGATCAGGGGCCTTTGTTAAATTCGATCAGGGGCCATAGTTATACTCGATCAGGGGACTTTGTTATACTTGATCAGCGGATTTTGTTATAGTCGATCAGGAGACTTTGTTATACCCGATGAGGGGCCTTTGTTATACTCGATCAGAGGCCTTTGTTATACTCGAACAGGGGACTTTGTTATACTCAACCAGGGTTCTTTGTTATACTTGACCAGAGGAGTTTGTTATACTCGACCAGGTGACTTTCTTATACTCGATGAGGGGCCTTTGTTAAACTCGATGAGGGACATTTGTTATACTCGACCAGGGGACTTTCTTACACTAGATCAGGGGCCTTTGTTAAACTCGATCAGGGGCCATAGTTATACTCGGTCAGGGGACTTTGTTATACTCGATCAGGGGACTTTGGTATACTGACCAGGTGGCTTGTTATACCGACCAGGGACTTTTGTTATACTCAATGAGGGCCTTGTTAAACTCGCGATGAGGGCCTGTTATACTCGCCGACCAGGGATGGTTATACTCGATCAGGGCCTTTTGTTAAACTCGATCAGCTTTGTTATACTCGATCAGGGGACTTTGTTATACTTGATCAGGGGACTTTGTTATACTCGATCAGCGGACTTTGTTATACTCGATCAGGGGACGTTGTTATACTCGATCAGGGGCCTTTGTTATACTCGATCACGGGCCTTTCTTATACTCCATGAGGGGACTTTGTTATACTCGACCAGGGTTCTTTGTTATACTCGATCAGGGGACTTTGTTATACTCGTTCAGCGGACTTTGTTATACTCGATCAGGGGACTTTGTTATACTCGATCAGGGGATATTGTTATACCCGACCAGGGAAGTTTGATATACTCGACCAGGGGACTTTGTTATACTCGATGAGGGGCCTTTGTTAAACTCGATGAGGGGCCTTTGTTATACTCGAACAGGGGACTTTGTTATACTCGATTAGGGGCCTTTGTTAAACTCGATCAGGGGCCATTGTTATACTCGATCACGGGACTTTGTTATACTCTATCAGGGGACTTTGTTATACTCGATCAGGGGGCTTTGTTATTCTCGATCAGGGAACTTTGTTATACTCGATCAGAGGACTTTGTTATAATCGACCAGGGGAGTTTGTTATACACGACCAGGGGACTTTGCTATACTCGATCAGGGGCCTTTGTTAAACTTGAAGAGGGGCCTTTGTTATACTCGATCAGGGGACTTTGTTATACTCGATAGAGGGGACTTTGTTATACTCGATCAGCGGACTTTGTTATACTCGATCAGGAGACTTTGTTATACTCGATGACGGGCCTTTGTTAAACTCTATGAGGGACCTTTGTTATACTTGATCAGGGGTCTTTGTTAAACTTGTTCAGGGGCCTTTGTTATACTCGATCAGGGGACTTTGTAATACTCGATCAGGGGACTTTGTTATACACGATCAGCGGACTTTGTTATACTCGATCAGGAGACTTTGTTATGCTCGATGAGGGGCCTTTGTTATACTCGATCAGGGGCCTTTGTTATACTCGATCACGGGACTTTGTTATACTCAACCAGGGTTCTTTGTTATACTTGACCAGGGGAGTTTGTTATACTCGACCAGGG
>NW_024749641.1:0-9664 GCF_018991925.1 Homarus americanus | reverse complement strand
AGGTGTGTGAGGTGTGAGGTGGGGTGAGGGTGAGGGGTGAGGTGTGAGGGGCGAGGTATGAGGGGTGAGGTGTGAGGTGTGTGAAGGGTGAGGGGTGAGTATGAGGTGAGATGTGAGGTGGGAGGGGTGAGGTGTGAGGTGTGAGGGGTGAGGTATGAGGGGTGAGATGTGAGGTGTGAGGTGTGAGTTGTGTGAGGGGTGAGGTTTAACGACCAAGAATAGAGAACACTTAAAAGGCGTTTCCAGTTCAGTATTGAGGATTGATATTGACGGAGGACGAGGGAAGTAAAAGAGAAGATAAAGGAGGGGAGGAGAGGGGAAGGGAGGAGAGGCGAAGGGAGGGAAAGGAGAGGGGCGAGGGAAGGCAAGGGAGGGAAGGGGGGCATGGGAAAGTGAAGAGAGGTATGAAGGAAAGGGAAGAAAGAAGAGAGAGAGAGAGAGAGAGAGAGAGGGGTAGTGAGTAAAGAGAAGGACATATTTGCCACCTTTAACCCTTCCTTCCCTTCAACCCCCATCACCACCTTTCTACAATCAAATATTTCTATCCTCACTCCAACGTATCTCTTACCATCCTCCTATCCTCACTCTATCCTACCTCTTCCCATCCTCCTATCCTCACTCCAACACACCTCTTCCCACCCTTCTATCCTCACTCCATCTCACCTCTTCCCATACTCCTATCCTCACCCTGACTCATTCCCACCGTCCCTCCTATCCTCACCCTACCCACCTCTCTCCTCCATCCCCTAACCTAACCAATTACACACTATCAACATTAACCTAACACATTAAATTAACGGGCTTAACAATAATAAGAATCAATAATTGTGACCAATCTTAATTTACGTTAGGTTAGGTTAGGTTGAAACATAATAGGAGCGAGGCCTATTAAGATTGGAGCCTATTACTACCATGACTATTAGCACTGGGGCATATTAAGACTCGTTCCTATTAAGACTAGGGCCCATTAGCACCGCCACTTATAAGGACCGGAGCATGAATAACTATCCTTTGTATATCATATATAGTACACCACTTTAGATATATGTAGATATGACATTTTGGAACACTGAACAGCTGGATTAGTTCCCCCTGTGAAGAAAGAAAACGATAGAGAGAGGCAGACAGAGAGACAGTGAGACAGAGACAGATAGACAGACAGAGACAGAAAGAAAGCCAGAGAGAGTGACAGACAGACAGACAGACAGAGTGAGAGAAGGAAAGGCAGACAGACACACAGAGAGAGAGGGACAGGCAGACAGTCAGAAAATGTTTACAAACCAGAGTGGAGTGTGACCAATACATAAACCTGTCCCTTTACCCAGAGCAGCACAAAAACTGGACCAGCAGTGATAAGTAAAATATCAATGGTTATATTACACCGCGCGAGCTACACTTAAAGCTTTACTTAAGACCTGATAAGGAGAACACCTCGTTTTAAAAATTCATAAAGGCAGACAGACAGACAGATAAATAGAAAGACATGTGAATATATAAGAAAGTTCGTAATACAAGTCTGGCGATAGTGTGTCGCCCTGTTTATGACTCCTGCTTGCAAAAATATAAACAACCCTTCCCTCCCCTTCCCTCCCCTCCCCCTTCCCTTCCCTTTCCCTCCCCTGGTTGGTATACTGATCCCCTCCCACTCACCCGCCCCTTCCCCACCTCTCCCCTCCCCTGGTTGGTACACTGATCCCCTCTCCCTCACCCTCCCACTCACCCGCCCCTTCCCCCCCTCTCCCCTCCCCTGGTTGGTGCACTGATCCCCTCCCCCCTCCCTCCCTCCCACTCACCCTCCCTTCCCCACCTCTCCCCTCCCCTGGTTGGTACACTGATCCCCTTCCCTCTCCCTCCTGTACCTCACCTCCCCTTCCACACCTCTCCCTCCCCTGGTGCACTGATCCCTTCTCCTCACCCTCCACCTCACCCGCCTCCCCTTCCCCCAGCACCTCCCTCCCCTGGTTGGTGCACTGATCCCTCCCTCTCCCTCCCACCTCCCTTTCCACACACCTCCTCTCCCTCCCCTGGAGCGTACACCGATCCTCCTCCCCTCTCCCTTCCCCACCTCCCCCTCCCCTAGTTAGTACACTGCCTTTCCTCTTCCAGCTACCTCGTCACCGGGAACCTAACCTGGCCATCTTACGTCGAGTTCTTAAGTTACCGTAAGAATCAGTATCACGGGAGTTGTTTCATTCGGTCTAACATTCTATAATTGAGTAATAATTATACCTAAACAATCACATTTCATCCCGGACTAACGATGGATTAAAAGAATGTCATTTTATACGGTGACGATCTTGGTGCTGTGGCGAGGTATTAGTTTACAGAGATAAGAAGGATGGTTTTATCTTGTGGGGTGTGGAGGATGTGGTTGTAGGTGCTCCTGAAGGGGGTTTATGAGTGGTGGATGTGGTTGTAGGTGCTCCTGTAGGGGGTTATGAGTGGTGGATGTGGCTCTAAGTACTCCTGGAGGGGGGGGGGTGGTATGAAGACTTCCTTGGGCGTTAGGTTGTCAGTGGACGGCTCCTCACCAAAGCTGTAACGTTACAAATTGGTGACTTGTCTTGTATGCCCAACTGTACAACCTGAAGCAACATTAAGAGGAATCTAAAAAAATAAATAAAAAAATATCATCAAACACTGTAACCACACGAACGTTTAGGGCAGCACCAATAAGAGATACGCATAGTGATTATCGTTAAAACTAAACATTATAGATACTGTTTTATAATAACAGAATATACAAATAATTTCAGTAGGGTACGAGGCGTGGGCAGAGAAGGTTGATGAGGGTGTTGGTCATCAAGGAGTCTCGTAACAGAGTGGACTATCTCTTGCTCGTACTGTAGTGGGCTATCTCTCGCTCTTACTGTAGTGGGCTATCTCTCGCTCGTACTGTTGTGGTCTATCTCTCGCTCGAACTGTAGTGGGCTATCTCTCGCTCTTACTGTAGTGGGCTATCTCGCTCGTTCTGTAGTGGGCTATCTCTCGCTCGTACTGTAGTGGGCTATCTCTCGCTCGTTCTGTAGTGGGCTATCTCTCGCTCGTACTGTAGTGTGGACTATCTTCGCTCGTACTGTGACTATCTCTCGCCCGTACTGTAGTGGGCCATCTCTCGCTCGTACCTGTAGTGGGCTATCTCGCTCGTACTGTAGGGCTATCTCGCTCGTACCGTAGTGGGCTACCCTGCCTACTCAGTGTGACTATCTCTCTCGCTCTACCTGTAGTGGGCTACCCTCGCTCGTACTGTAGTGCCGGTATCTCCTCGCTCGTACTGCAGTGGGCTCTCTCTCGCTCGTACTGTAGTGGGCTATCTCTCGCTCGTACTGTTGTGGACTATCTCTAGCTCGTACTGTTGTGGACTATCTCTCGCTCGTACTGCAGTGGGCTCTCTCTCGCTCGTACTGTAGTGGGCTATCTGACGTTTGTCTTGAATACCCACAAAATGTTCTATACTACTGAGGGTATACACAAACACTTGTTCTCTTAAAAGTAGGTTCTATTCTCGTACGGGAGATATATACATTGGGGGACCCAGAAGCTCGCTTCCACACCACCAAGACTCTGTCTTCACTCTCTATGTATTACTGCGCGCTGGGATGTACAGATGCCAGCATTCACAAGCTGAATACATAAAGTATAAATATGATAATTTATATACATAACATGGTGCACAATAAATGGGAATATTACATAGAATTAATACATGTTCTGTAATACTTTACTATACATAATTAATGGAGTAATATAAGAGTAATATAATAATACACAGCTGAAGGTACTACTTTGTGTCCATATCATACAGGCTATCTCTCGCTCGTACTGTAGTGGGCTATCTCTCGCTCGTACTGTAGTGGGCTATCTCTCGCTCGTACTGCAGTGGGCTATCTCTCGCTCGTACTGTAGTGGGCTATCTCTCGCTCGTACTGTAGTGGGCTATCATTCGCTCGTACTGCAGTGGGCTATCTCTCGTTCGTACTGTAGTGGGCTATCTCTCGCTCGTACTGCAGTGGGCTATCTCTCGCTCCTCGTACCAGTGGGCCATCTCTCGCCTCGTACTGTATATCTCTCGCCTGTACTGCAGTGGGCTAACTCTCGCTCGTACTACAGTGGGCTATCTCGCTCGCTGTACTGTAGTGGGCTATCTCTGCCTGTACTGGAGTGGGCTATCTTCGCTCGTACTGTGTGGGCTATCTCTCGCTCAAAATTGTAGTGGCTATCTCTCGCTCGTACTGTAGTGGCTATCTCGCTCGTACTATTGTAGTGTGCCATTCTCGCTCGTACTGTAGTGGGCCATCTCTGCCTGCACTGTGTGGGCTATCTCTCGCTCGTACTGTATGGGCTATCTCCTCGCCTGTACTGTGTGGGCCATCTCGCTCCTCGTACTGTAGTGGCCATCTCCTCGCCTGCACTGTAGTGGCCATTCCCTCGCCTCGTACTGCAGTGGGCCATCTCTCGCCTGTACCAGTGGGCTATCTCTCGCTCGTACTGTAGTGGGCTATCTCTCGCTCGTACTGCAGTGGGCACTCTCTCGCTCGTACTGTAGTGGGCTATCTCTCGCTCGTACTGTAGTGGGCTATCTCTCGCTCGTACTGCAGTGGGCTATCTCTCGCTCGTACTGTAGTGGGCTATCGTTCGCTCGTACTGCAGTAATATCTCTCTCTCGCCTGCACTGCAGTGGGCCATCGCTCGTACTGTAGGCCATCTCGCTCGTACTGTAGTGGGCCATTCTCCTCGCCTGTACTGTAGTGGGCTATCTCGCTGTACTGGAGTGGGCTATCTCTCGCCTGCACTGTAGTGGGCCATTCCCTCGCTCGTACTGTAGTGGGCCATTCCTCGCCTCGTAATTGTAGTGGGCTATCTCTCGCTCACTGTAGTGCGGGCTCTCTCTCGCTCGTACTGTAGTGGGCTCTCTCTCGCTCGTACTGTAGTGGGCTATCTCTCGCTCGTACTGTAGTGAGCTATCTCTCGCTCGTACTGTAGTGGGCTATCTCTCGCTCGTACTGGAGTGGGCTCTCTCTCCCCGCTCCACTTATCATCCGAGCGAGGTCGTTTGTGATGAGATATTCGGGTTTTTTGGTCATATATGTCTGAACTTCCCCCAAGGTGTGTGTGTGTGTGTATTCCTGAGGGAGGTTGGCTGTGTCCTCCTGCTGTAGGTGTACGTCGTTTAGTGAGAGGTCCTTCTTCTTGAACCTGTTTTAAGAACCTTCCTTGATGCTTGAATTCCGTTCTGGTATGAGGAAGATAACTTTTTTATTTTTAATGGGAGAGGAAGAGAGGAGGAAGGGGAGAGCAGGTAGAAGGAAGCGTGGGAGAAGTGGGGAAGGGGAGAGTGGGTAAAGGAAGAGGGATGGGTAGGGGAAGGGAAAGGAGAGGGAGAAGGAAGGGGGAAAGGTTTATATGCACGTTCTTCGCGTTTATTGTTAGTTTTTATTATTCGTGTGTATGAAATTTATTTATCGTATTATCTTGTGTGTACTTTTAAAAAAATCATAAATCTATCACACACACACACACATACACACACACACACACACACACACACACACACACACACACACACACATACACACATACACACACACACACACACAAGGACTAAACAGTTGCAGTTGTTTACGCTCTCACAGAAAGACACGGAGGCTTGGACCTGTAAACATGATGGATCAAATAAATATAAAATATGTTTATAAAGACACTCAGCAGTAAATAAAGAATCACGTGAAGATTAGACATCCCAGTAAATATAACCTTGTGATTAAACGCCTTACATGACGAGTCCTCAGTTAGAATAATAACCAGTTGAAAGAAATTATCCTCTATAATTATGTAATGTATATCTACAGTAACGTATCATTATGAAAATATGTATGTATAATGTATGTGTGTGTGTGTGTGTGTGGTCAAGCAAGAGTCTGTAATCAATTATTGCTAATCCTTCACCTTAGACCTGACCCCAAACTTACCTATCCATCTCCCAGTCACACACACACAAGGTCGGCTGGTCAACCTCCATGTACTTATGCCAAAATTTTATGACTTAAGAGGAAGTTTAAATAACGTAAGTAAATAATGACTCTTAATATCACGACTTATTTATGTTGTTGTTGTTGTTGTTGTTGTTGTTGTTGTTGGTGTTGTAGGTGGTGGTGGAGGTGGTAATGGTGGTGTTGTTGGTGTTGTTGTGTTGGTGTTATATTGTATATACATAACATATATCTTTGGTCATATATAGAAGCTAACTCAGGGACAAAATATATTTATTTCTTTTGGTGTTGTTGTTTTTTTCCCGCCAGTTACAGTAGGTTAGGATAAGTTAGGTTAGGTTATGACAGTAGGTTAGGATAGGTTAGGTTAGGTTATGACAGTAGGTTAGGATAGGTTAGGTTAGGTTATGACAGTAGGTTAGGATAGGTTAGGTTAGCATTAGGGGTTGCTAATCTTCCAGTAATATAATCTCCAGGTGAACCATATCGGGTCCTCCATAACAAGACGAGAAAGTGACAGACACACTAACATGCACAATGACAACACAACAGACTCATGGGGGGGGGGGGACCATCTTACCCTCACAAACCCAACACCAATAAAGTGAAGACCCTCATCAAGAGCTTTTAAGACCCTTCACAAGTATTTGGCGTATAAGTGAATAAGTATCTTTCAGGTGACCAACTTTCACCTGTTGTCATTGCCAGTCAATCATTTACGTCAACTGAAGGTCAACAGAAGCATAAAAGGACATTTAATAAAGGTGACGGATATATAAGTTGACAGAAAGATTATCTCCCTTATCGTCCTTAGTTGAAGAGAATTATCTTGCCTTGAAGAGATAGAGTGCGTCATGGATTATAATGGTCGTGGCGAGGGTAATGACCAGTGACTAATTTATTTTTTTTTATTATAAATTATCAAAAAATTATCACCACTATACCATACACCACTACAACGCTGTATTTTCTTTTTTATTCATATTACCGAAAGTTTTTTTTTTACAACGGCTCATTAGAGTTATTTCAGCATTTTTATTACATTATGTAAGTAAAAAATGGTAAGTTAAGTTGACACTCTCTTGTATGATTATGTATATATATATATATATATATATATATATATATATATATATATATATATATATATATATATATATATATATATATATATATTTCATGTAACCACAATGAAAACGTGGATAAGATAATGGATAGAGTTTCGTCTTTATTCAAGACATTCTGGAATAAAGACAAGCTAAGGTACTCCGTTGTTTCCATTTTCCCGTGTGATGACAAAATATATAGGCAGTATATATATATATATATATATATATATATATATATATATATATATATATATATATATATATATATATATATATATATATTAGGGTGGTTAAAAAAAAGTAAAGTTCTTTATATTTTTTAGTGCTCAATGTTTATTTGCGTCTTTTACATGAAAAAACATTTCAGGTGAAATTATAGGTAATTACAGCTTCATTTAGGGTATGCACAAGTGGCCCGAAAATTCTACTTCTCTAATGTTTTCTCCCTCTATAAAATATTTCTTGTTCCTGACATCAGATATATATGGGCAAATTGTTTTTTCCAGTGCTCATTGCTCAAACATCCACTAGATGAAAACACTTTTTAGGTTAAATTGTTCTCAAATCAATGAATATTTTGGGTATGCACACGTCAACCAAAATTCCTGCCCAAGAGTATAAAGCTTTGGTATTAGTCAAATTCCCTCAATTGTCAGAGGAAAATAAATACCAACAAATAAATGAAAAAAATAAATCACTTGTTACATTTTCCCGTATGATTTTATCAAGATATATATATATATATATATATATATATATATATATATATATATATATATATATATATATATATATATATATATATATATATATTTATATATATATATATATATATATATATATATATATATATATATATATATATATTTCATTAGCCCAATAAAGCACGCGGACTTCTACATACAATCAACACCTCAACCCGCCGTGCTTTATTGGGCTAATGAAATATATATGGATCCTCGTGTTTCGAAGCCGGATTTGGTAAAACGTTACTCTGACCACCTACGTGATACTGGTGGTCCCCATTAGAGGTTCACGGCGCCAAAAGCTCGTTGAACAGGTTTTGTGTGAAATAAAACAAAGTCTAAGACTGCTTTTGTATCCTGGTGGTCCAGGGGTTAGCGTTCCCCAGTCACAGACATGGGCCGTGGGTTCGAATCCTGGCGGGTTGAGGTGTTGATTGTATATATATGTGTGTGTGTGTGTGTGTTATGTGTGGTAGTGATGTAAACAACCTTATTTTATTTACGTATTTATATGTTTCCTCGTTTATAGTGAGTTTAAATGTGTTGATTATCATATTACAGGTGTTGTGTTGTGTTGTGTTCAATCTATTATATTTTCATATATTCACTGTTAAGTAAATTATATCTAGTTACTTACTGTATAATCAGTAAAATCTTTAAAACAATAATCACACAATAGCATATTAATATTAACAAAGAATTATTTAGTTCATCAAAAACTCTCATATAAATTACTTTATGCTTCATCTATATACTTCACATATATATATATATCAAGTATAATTGCTTATTCATTATATCAAATGACAATTAACTAACAAAAATTAATGACCTTACCATCTCCTGAGGTATTTCTAACACATAGGAAAAATTCTCCAGAGACAGACGTTACACCTCTGTCCTGTAAGAACTTATATCAAGAAATGGCTATTTTAATCCATCTGCTCCTATCTCTATCTTGTGTTCGTTTCCCTGTGTGTCTATGTCCCTGGCACGAAGTGTCCCCAGCAGACACACACACACACACACACATGTACATTAATATTCTCCTTAAACCACCAGCTGACTCCCTGACGGCTCACCGGTTCAGGTCACCTTAATTACGTGTTTTATGCGATAATTGGTATCTCGTCGCACCTGTCTCATAACAAAGTCTTGAGGGGTTGTTGTGATGGTTGGTACGAAGTGTAATCTTAATGTAATTGTCCTATTTCTTAGCACAGTTATAATAATTTCACGAGGTGGAACGTAACACCGGGGTATGTATGTTATACTAGTGAGTGTATTCATGTTATACTTGAGAATGTTATCACGTTATACTTGAGAATGTTATCATGTTATACTTGAGAATGTTATCATGTTATACTTGAGAATGTTATCACGTTATACTTGAGAATGTTATCATGTTATACTTGAGAATGTTATCACGTTATACTTGAGAATGTTATCATGTTATACTTGAGAATGTTATCATGTTATACTTGAGAATGTTATCATGTTATACTTGAGAATGTTATCACGTTATACTTGAGAATATTATCACGTTATACTTGAGAATGTTATCATGTTATACTTGAGAATGTTATCACGTTATACTTGAGAATGTTATCATATTATACTTGAGAATATTATCACGTTATACTTGAGAATGTTATCATGTTATACTTGAGAATGTTATCACGTTATACTTGAGAATATTATCACGTTATACTTGAGAATGTTATCATGTTATACTTGAGAATGTTATCACGTTATACTTGAGAATGTTATCATGTTATACTTGAGAATGTTATCACGTTATACTTGAGAATGTTATCAT